>NW_023462905.1:4841-16486 GCF_013731165.1 Rhagoletis pomonella | reverse complement strand
TGTGTGTGTGTGTGTGTGCTGATGACTTGGTTGCGGTTCGACCCATTAACGTGTGCAGCCTACATATATGCAGTGGCTGTGAAAGAACCAACAACACTAAAGTATAGCAAAAATATATCAACAAACAAATAATTGTAAGCGATTTGGAACGGAAGTGTCATTTGCAGCCATTAGCAGCCACAAGGCGCTGCTCCATCATCGTCGAGGCACCCAATCACACAAATAGCAATCGCTGGTGCTGCTCAGAAACTAAAGTAAATCGACTTTGGGCAGAAGGCGAGGCGCTAAAGGCAAAAAAAATACTAAGTAGCTTCAATAATTCAAATCGCTTACAATTATTTGTTTGTTGATATATTTTCGCTATACTTTAGTGTTGTTGGTTCTTTCACAGCCACTGCATATATCTAGACTGCACGTTAATGGGTCGAATCGCAACCAAGTCATCAGCACACACACACACCCACACAGGCAGGCAGGCAGGCAGGCACGCAAATCACAGTCACTAAACTTTTTCCACAATTTCCTTTTGCTAAATTTTTGGGTTTTCACATTTTTTCCATTTATTTTGGCACACGGTCGCTGCCGCTCGCTGTCCAGACTTCCTACTTGTTTTCCGGCGAAATGTCAGATTTTCACAAAGCTGCTCAATAATAATTACAACGACAGCACTAACCTACAGCAACACGCAACGCAAGTGTGACGCACACAGCAGCAACAACAATAGGCGCAGCAACAACAACTGCGATTTAGTCTATTGTTACTTGTAAACCACACACTTTGCACTAAAGTTTTTTTGCATTGTAAACAAACAACAAATGACAGCTGTTCTGCTGCGCTCTCAAATATCATTCGCTACGCTCTCATCTACCCGCAAATGAATGCAAATTTTGACATTTCAACTGACATTTTGCACTAGCAATTGTTGCAGCGACACTAGGCGAGCGAGCGGGCACGAGTTTGCGCCTTGCCTCGAGTTTCATCGATGTTCTGGTAAAAATCGATAAAAAGCGTCAGCGCTATTCTATGCTTGGCATATGACTGGCCGATTGGAGGTGGTCGCCCGGCGGCTAAGCGTAGCTGGTGTCGTCGATGTTGGGCGTGTGTGGGTCGAGCACGACCACCACAAAATGAATAGTCATCGCAGCGGACAACAGCAACAACAACAACAGCAGTAGCAAATTAAACGATAACAATAAGCATAACAAATGTAAAAAAGGCACACACAAAAATAATAATAACCATACTCTAATGATAGCGAGTAACGAGCAATTGTCGCATATGACTATCGTTAGCGCGACAATTAAGAATTCAAATGCGATTAAGCGCTACAATGCACGTATGTGTGTAAATGTACATTAGAATGCCTCACACTGCAAATGAAAAAAAAGACTGGGCGCTTTCCAAAGTGATTAATAAAATGTTTGGACCATTTCTGGTTGCCACCCAAAATAGTTTGGGCTCAAACTCAAGGCCATTGTAATGGCCGAACCGTGTTAAAAATACTCAATAAGAAAGTGGTCTAGACTGGCAGAAAAATATACACTTTCGAGAGCTGGATTGTCTTGGGGCAACACCCACGTGAAGAAGAGGCCGCACGACACCAACCACCTCTTTACTTGCCAGCTCAATCCCACTCAACTAACATCCCTCTCCCTTTGGTCCAAACCTGTCCCGATCCCGATCCGTGCACTGTTTACAACAAGGCATAATCCAAACCGTGTACCATTCCTCTTTGAGGAATAATGACTGAAAACGGAGATGAGGGCAAATAAAATAAAAGAAGAGGATTCGATAGTTGCCCCTTCAATCAAAGGTTGGCATGCCTCTCGGCCACTGCATCAATTAAGACGTGTACAACTGCGGATATGGAGTATGTATTACCACTCATAGTTCTGTTCCATCTGGTTGAAAGGTGAATTACAGGGCGGGCAATGGCATTAATGAACCCGCTAAATAAAACCTGGAAAAATATTGATTCATAGACTTCTGTGATATGCTTCAACTGTTACCAAGGTCATATTTATAAGGTAGCATTGTGTTGCGTATTATGCCGCTGTGTGACTGAAGGTAACTAGGAAGCCGACGAGTTGGTAGGAGAATAAAATTCCACTGTCTTTGTGAGACCGGAGCTATTTTATGGTATCAATTGATATTCGAGAGTCATAATTTCCGAGTGGCTATACTCAGGACCCAGTAACTACTGGCAGCAATAGACGACCTTTCGAACTAATGTGCCTTGAAGATGATCCGTCTTCAGAACCTTTTCTAGTAATTGTTCGCCTACTAAGCCACTTTCACAATTTATTATGGAAGCCAAATATATCCTGGACATACAGGGGTATTGAGTTTCTATAGGGATACAAAAGATCTTTCAGGTCGCAGTTTGCCCTGATCTGCCACACTTAAATCCTGAATTGATTCCGTAAGAAAGGTCCATGAAATTTTATAAAAAATTACTTCAGAAGCTACATAAAATAATTTAAAACGTCGGCATAAAACTATTTAAAATTTTTTCCACAGAATCAAGATAATCAGATTTTTTGAGGTATTTTCAAGTCTGCCTAACTCACGTAAATCTTAATGGTTTTACGAAATATTTTGGCGGAATTATTTTTGGTGATGCACCTTAATGAATTTATTGGTACTTTTCGGTTCTTGCGACTTTTCTGGATTTTTGTGAACTGTCGTAATAGGTTGATGTATGAATATGAAATCAGTTGCCTATTGATCTCTTTTCGAAAGATATTTAGTAAAAAAAGGATTTTCTGCTATAAGTTTGCTTTGATGACATAATCGAATTTGACGCCTTTAATTATTCTTACTCCCGTTTTTAGACGTAAACGTATAAACCGCACGAATTAATTTCATTTCAACCAGAATATTTTCTTGGAATCGTATAACACTTTAGGGAAGATAAAATGACACGGAAGAATGCCCAGAAACTTAAATTTATATATCTAAAAAGTGCATGCGAAACTACTACTGAAAAGTGTTTCTCTTTCAATCAGAACTTGTGTAAATATACGCACAAGATGTTCAAGATTTGATTTTGAACATGAGATGTTTAAACAAGTAAGAAAGTCTAAGTTTCGGGCGGAGCCGAACATTAAATACCCGGCGCAAGTATTAAATATATGTTTTCCACCTTTCCGAAAGCTACCGCTACATGATAAGCCGGTAAGTAAATTAGCGTCCTTAAATTTCGAAATATTGAAATTTCAAGCATATCTGAAATTTACCGTTATATGAAAAGCGGCCTCAATTTTAGTCCGATTTCAACAATTTTCAACGGTTTGCTTTTATGTGGCAAGCACAATAACCATACCGAGCTTGGTACAAATTGCTAGCACGGTTAGCGAGATATATATATGTGATCACAAGTGGGCGGTGCTACGCCCATTTTCCAAAATTTTGTCATAAACGTATTTCTTGGTAAAGAATTGTTGCAACCATCAATTTTGAATAAATTAGCTTCAATATTTACTGATTTATCGAAGATTTTGTATTTCTCGAAATAACCGTTATATGGGATGTGGGCGTGGTTATTGTCCGATTTTAGAAATTTTCGGCCAATTGGCATGCTGTACCAGGACCAACAACTGTGCCAAGTTTTGAAGAAATTGGTGTAGCGGTTACCAAGATATACACATGTAACCATAAGTGGGCGCGGCTACGCCCATTTTCCAAAAATTTATAATATTCATGTTTTCCGTCTGAAACTCATTGTAAGTATCAATTTTGAGTGAATTATCTTCAGTAGTTACTAATATATCGCAGGTTTCGTTTTTTCTGAAAAATACCGTTATATGGGAGGTAAGCGTGGTTATTGTTCGATTTTTAAAATTTTCAGCCATTTAGTATGCTGTGCTAAGGCCAACAACTGTGCCAAGTTTGGAAGAAATTGGTGCAGCGGTTACCAAGATATACACATGTAACCATAAGTGGGCGTGTCTACGCCCATTTTCCGAAAATTTATAATATTCATGTTTTCCGTCTGAAACTCATTGTAAGTATCAATTTTGAGTGAATTATCTTCAGTAGTTACTAAAATATCGCAGTTTTCGTATTTCTTAAAATTACCTTTATATGGGAGGTAGGCGTGGTTATTATCCGATTTCGCCCATTTCCAATACCATCCGTCCCACGCCCAAAAGAAGTTCACGTACCAAGTTTCGTTAAGATATCTCAATTTTTACTCGAGTTATCGTGTGCACAGACGGACGGACGAACGGACAGACAGTCACCGCTTAATCGATTTCTCTTTTCATTCTGATCATTTATGTATACATTTGTCTATATCTATCTCGATTCGTTTTGCCTGTTACAAACAACCGTTATGTGAACAAAGTTATAATACCCTTGTGCACAAGTGCGCTCGGGTATAAAAATAAACTTAAATTGCATATGAAATGTTTAAAGTTGTAATAAATTTTAAAGTAAAAATATATTTTTACTAATAATAAACATTAAGTGCTCATATTTACTAAATTTTAAACAATTTGTGTGTAATTTTTCTCTGCGTGACAAATTTTATATGTAAAAGTGAGCATACGGTGTTTAATATTGCACACATCCTAGAGGAAACTGGTTACATATCTTTATATGCATATCTATATTTATACAACCATTTTTTCGAGCAAATTTTAAACGTTTTATGTGTGAACTGTGAAATTGTCAACAATAATGTTTAGAACTCAACAAAAAAATTGTCAACAATAATGTTTAGAACTCAACAAAAAAATTTTAAATTTTTTCTACTCCACACATATGATAAGTAAAAGTAAACAAATGGTGTGTTGGTGTTGGTTGATTTTTCCGACAGGGTGGTGATTTATTTTGGAACGAATTTCCGTCATCCCTTGTCAAGTTTGGTTTGCAGACAAACCGGTTTCGGCGTTGTGCTATCTTCAGTGTCATTTTTCGTTCTGTCTGGTTCGAGATTTGTCCCTAATTTATGTTCATTTATCTTAGGTAATGTGATTTTCGTCGATGATTAATTTCTAGATACGCCATGGTGCCCATTTTTTTGAAGCAGGTAATAGGTTTATCTTCGCTGTTTCGATATTAACATCCATTATGTTGTCGCTGTATGGTTTTTGCCTACAGGTAGGTAAAAGTCAGTGATTTTTGCCCTGGTGGTGCTTTTTGGTGTGTTCGGAGTGTCCATGCCTGTTGTTTTGTTGTCATTTTTCTTTTTTTCGTAAATCAATTTTAAGGGTTCGAATATAACATCCGATGCGGTATTTGTTTGTTCGTTTATTATTTTGCCGTCGAAGGTTTTTAGTTTGTATATTTCCATATTTTCTAGGACGTTTAGTCGTTGGCCTTTATGTTGTACATGCAGTAGTTTCGCTGCCTTTCTTATTTGCGTTGGTGAACATTTTTTGTTAAACATGTGGTTAGCAAAATTTGACTCTGGTATTGCGCTCGGTTTCTGTGTCTTTTTGTTATAGTCTCTTATATGCTCGCGGAATCTTGTTTTTATTTTACGTCCTGTTTGACCTATGTAACTATGCTGGCATTTGCAAGTTAGTTTATAGACTCCTTGTTTATCCAATGGATCTTCTTGATTTGTGGTGTTCCGTAATATCCGTCCCACGTTGTTATTTGTTCTGAATGATGTGCGAAGGTTGTGTTTCTGGAACAGCTTTGCAAGTTTGTACGTTGACTTTCCAGTATAGGTTAATACCGCCCAATAAAAAATAAATTTAATGAACACGGTGCGTAAATTTGCATTCAATAAGAGAGGAAGCTGGTTACCTATCTTAATATGCGCAAATTTAAAGAAACATTTTTTAGAGTATAGATTATTTGATGATTTCCCCAGATATTTTCATTTTCAGTTTGAATTGTATAGGAAAGAGAAATCCAACTTTAACGGGGAAAAAATTTTAATAATCGTGCATGGCGTAGGAGTAACATTATTTCCTGCCTTATTTCATAGAAAAAAAAAAATAAAGTTTACATGTCTCGGCGTTTATTTGTATCATTTCAAAACTTGAGCTTTTCCGTACAGTGTACATAATTTAAGAAAATGTACCGTTCGTTTGGTTAATCAGCAGAAGCGCAACCTAATGATATCTATATGTATTAACATATATATATGCTCGAAATACATCCATACGTGAATATAATATAAAAAATTACGATATCTCCGTACCTATTTACATACAATCATTTACATACTTTTGTATATACATACACTAGGCTGGTCCAAAATAAGTAAATTCGTAATTTGTATGCTCTCACCAATGAATATTGTTCTAATCGAAAAAAATATCCCTATTTTTCTAATTTGAAATCAAAAAATATTTAGAGGTCGCTCAAAGCGCTCAAAGTTTCCCATGTATTTTATATGGGGAAAAACAACTTTTCGTTAAAATGTTATAGATTTCTTAAAAATCAATATTTTTCGATCGGAAATTTCTGGTTTTCTTCAGAAGACTTTCAATAACAATACCCAATTATTTATTTAACCATTTTTTAATACCAAAGATTTTCTATTTATCCCTCATTGCATTTGTTGGCAGTTTCAGGGGATTTTGGCAGACCTATAAAATATAGTTACTATGAAAGAATGGTTAAATAAATTATGGGGTATTATTATTGGGAATCTCCTGAAGAGAAACAAAGTTGTCCGATGGGAAAATATTACTTGGAAAAGTTGGTTTTTTCCCATATAAAATACGTGGAGAACTTTGAGCGCTTTGAGCGACCTCTAAATATTTCTTTATTTCGCAAAAAACATAATGGATATATTTTTTCCGGTATATGTAGGACAATCTTAGGTGGTGAGAGCATACAAATTCCGACTCTACTTTTTCACATGCATTTTTGGACCACCCTAATATATGTACATACATTCATGTATAACTACAATATTCATACAAATGTACACATTTATGCAGCATATTACTTTTATTTTTGTTCCTCACAAAGCGATTAGCACCCAGCCAGCTAATTGTGTGCTACGCCAACGTCATTGGCGCGTCGATTGCTTGCTGCCCATCATCATCGTTCATTTTGGATTGTGGTGTCATCATCAGCGTCTCTTTATTGTTATTGTTGCTATTAGTTTTGCACTTTATAGTCAAAACTAAATTAAGCGAAGGCGCATGAGTTTTGTTTTTTGAATAATATTTATAATTAAGAAACTGACCGTTTAAGCTTCTTTCTGATAAAAAAAGTTCTACTTAAGGTATTCTTTTCAGATGAAAAGTGCATGATCTGAAATACTCGGGTTCCATTTACTATAAGTTTGGACAAGTTGTTATGGTATCGTTCGTTTTTTCAGGTTTAATCTCAGATATACATATTGTTACAGGGGTGAAATGTCCGGTGAAGCAAGGTGGTGCACAGGCATGGTGGCGAACCCGGTCTAGTTCGTCGGATGGGGGGGTCTTTACCACCCGCCTTACCTACACCCACATCAACAAAGTTGTTCAGTCATGCCTGATTATTGTAACAAAAGAAAAAAAAAAAAAAACGTCGAAGCACAGGAGAAGAAGGAAAAAGATGCAGATGCCAAGTATGAGGTCCCGTCCTGTCAGGTGGAGTCGTCCCTCCCCTTCTACGTGCGACCTACGCGTAGCCATGGGCGTTGCCGCGACTCCTGCTACCTAGCAACACCCCCTAAGCCTGACAAAGTCCGTCGGTCACTAGGTCATACGTCAACTAATCGTCCAGTCTATGGTCAACACCCACATGTCCCCTCTTCTGCCTAAGGGTAACACCCACACCAACCTAAAACGTTCAGCATTCCATTATAATGCTTCTGTGTACCACCTCAAATAACCGAATAAGTACAAACCATTATCTTCACTGTTTTCTTCCCTTTATTATACAATTTTATTTTATTATCTACCATTCAGTGAGTTGATTATCCTAACCTTACGATTAAAAATAAATTTTTCGCAAATTGACTAATTTACTTAACAGTAGTTAGGTACAAGCAAAGAAAAAAAACACATCTTCAATTCAAGTTATTAGATTCCAACACTATAAGCTATAAATATTAAAAATTCAAATAAAAGGCCAAAAATAGTAATCAAAAATACTCCTATAGCTTACTCCTATACTTCAATAACATTAGCCCTACTATTATTTATTTATTATTCGGTTTCCCTTTTTTTTTTTTTTTTTTTTTTTTTTTTTTTTCTACCCAAAAAAAAAAAGTTGTAACAATATACATATATGTATGATACATACGTATGTATATCTTGAAACCCCCAAAAAAAATTGTAATGGCTTGCTAAAGTTCAGGGATGATCGCAACGTCTAATTACTTTTGTTTGACTTAATTAAAAAACTTAAGTGAAAAATTTTCTCTTTTAGTATTTGCATTTTAACTTGAAAAAAGTGACCGCCACAGTTTGTTGTGTGCCAAGTTCATATTATTAACCTCCATATATCTGCCAAAACTTCGCATCAGCATGAAAATTTTGTCACCTATCAGATGCAGCAAAGCGGCAATAAACGCACAAACTGCACCGCACTCGCTACTCATTCATTTTCGTTCATTTGGTTTTTTCTCTTGTATTTTCGAGTTTCCAAATTATTGCTTAGCTAATATTATTACTTTAATGCGGGTGATCGGACTTTACTTCGATTGCGCTAGATATACCCCATTTAGTTTTTTTAAATTCATAAATTTACTCCTCTATTCCCCTTCTTAAAACCTGCTCCTTTTTATACCCGAGCGCACTTGTGCACAAGGGTATTATAACTTTGTTCACATAACGGTTGTTTGTAACAGGCAAAACGAATCGAGATAGATATAGACAAATGTATACATAAATGATCAGAATGAAAATAGAAATCGATTCAGCGGTGACTGTCTGTCCGTCCGTCCGTCCGTCCGTCTGTGCACACGATAACTCGAGTAAAAATTGAGATATCTTAATGAAACTTGGTACGTGAACTTCTTTTGGGTGTAGGACGGATGGTATTGAAAATGGGCGAAATCGGACAATAACCACGCCTACGTCCCATATAACGGTAATTTTCAGAAATACGAAAACTGCGATATTTTAGTAACTACTGAAGATTATTCACTCAAAATTGATATTTACAATGAGTTTTAGACGAAAAATTAGAATATTTTAAAATTTTGGCAAATGGGCGTAGCCACGCCCACTTATGGTTACATGTGTATATCTTGGTAACCGCTGCACCAATTTCTTCCAAACTCGGTACAGTTGTTGGCCTTGATACATCATACTAAATGGCCGAAAATTTAAAAAATCGGACAATAACCACGCCTACCTCCCATATAACGGTAATTTTCAGAAATACGAAAACTGCGATATTTTAGTAACTTCTGAAGATTATTCACTCAAAATTGATATTTACAATGAGTTTTAGACGAAAAATAAGAATATTTTAAAATTTTGGCAAATGGGCGTAGCCACGCCCACTTATGGTTACATGTGTATATCTTGGTAACCGCTACACCAATTTCTTCAAAACTTGGCACAGTTGTTGGTCCTGGTACAGCATACCAAATGGCCGAAACTTTTTAAAATCGGACAATAACCACGCCCACATTCCATATAACGGTAATTTCGAGAAATACAAAATCTTCGATAAATCAGTAAATATCAAAGCTAATTTATTCAAAATTGACGGTTGCAACAATTCTTTACCAAGAAATACGTTTATGATAAAATTTTGGAAAATGGGCGTGGCACCGCCCACTTGTGATTACATATATGTATCTCGCTAACCGTTCTAGCAATTTGTACCAAACTCGGTATGGTTATTGTGCTTGCCACATAAAAGCAAACCGTTGAAAATTGTTGAAATCGGTCTTAAATTACGGCCGCTTTTCAAATAACAAAAAATTTCAGAAATGCTTGAAATTTCAATATGTCGAAATTTAAGGACGCTAATTTACTTTAAATGTATACACCCCGGCTTATCATGTAGCGGTAGCTTTCGGCAAGGTGGAAAACATATCTTTAATACTTGCGCCGGGTATTTAATGTTCGGCTCCGCCCGAACTTAGACTTTCTTACTTGTTTCACTTACTTTTTGATATTCTCATGGCGGCAAAAAATGATTGATTTAAAAAAATTGAGTTGCTTAATCAAATGGCTGAATAGCATAATTTATTTAATTTTTTTCTTGGAAATATGTTGAAATTCGTTGGGTTATATTTCAATTTTCCGTTCTGCTGTATAAAATTTTCGGAGAAGATACCCATTGAAAATAAATATAGGAATATACTTAAAGTAGAAAAAGCCAGGTACGAATAAACGCAAGGTATTGTTTTACAAAGGGTCTAATAAACAAAGATGTATTTCAAGCTTGTGTGTACGATGTATTGGTTTAGCTTAAGGTGAAATTTTGGTTTTCATGAAGAAAAACACTAATGGCCTTATTCATGAAAAATAAAATATGGTTAAAAGTGACATTTTCATAAAATTTTTCGATTCATAAAGCAGTTAAAGTCTTCTTTATTTTTTATGAATTCGGGTGTTAGAATGCAAATCTACTGTGGGAATTTTATTTATCCTCCGATTTTTCGGGTGAGTTATTTCGGAATCGCGGTCCGAACACTGCGCGCCGAGTACTAGCACTATCGCTGTCACACACATATGTATACATATGTGTATCTACCCTGCAGGAAATGTATCTAACTATTTATAAGCTAACTTTAAGTTGATTAGGAATGTGCTAAAAGTCACTTATTATCTGTATATTTTCTTTGACGAAAGCTAGCTGTATTTCTATGCCGATGGCCGCGAAATAGGGTGGTTACCTCTGCATTTGATGTAACTAACTTGTAACTAATTTCTTTTGGACATAAAATATCAATAGGAAAACAAAATATATTTTTTATACCCGAGCGCACTTGTGCACAAGGGTATTATAACTTTGTTCACATAACGGTTGTTTGTAACAGGCAAAACGAATCGAGATAGATATAGACAAATGTATACATAAATGATCAGAATGAACAGAGAAATCGATTAAGCGGTGACTGTCTGTCCGTCCGTCCGTCCGTCCGTCCGTCCGTCCGTCCGTCTGTGCACACGATAACTCGAGTAAAAATTGAGATATCTTAACGAAACTTGGTACGTGAACTTCTTTTGGGCGTGGGACGGATGGTATTGAAAATGGACGAAATCGGATAATAACCACGCCTACCTCCCATATAACGGTAATTTTAAGAAATACGAAAACTGCGATATTTTAGTAACTACTGAAGATAATTCACTCAAAATTGATACTTACAATGAGTTTCAGACGGAAAACATGAATATTATAAATTTTTGGAAAATGGGCGTAGCCACGCCCACTTATGGTTACATGTGTATATCTTGGTAACCGCTGCACCAATTTCTTCCAAACTTGGCACAGTTGTTGGCCTTAGTACAGCATACTAAATGGCTGAAAATTTTAAAAATCGGACAATAACCACGCCTACCTCCCATATAACGGTAATTTTCAGAAAAACGAAAACTGCGATATTTTAGTAACTACTGAAGATAATTCACTAAAAATTGATATTTGCAATGAGTTTTAGACGAAAAATAAGAATATTACAAAATTTTGGCAAATGGGCGTAGCCACGCCCACTTATGGTTACATGTATATATCTTGGTAACCGCTACACCAATTTCTTCCAAACTTGGCACAGT
>NW_023462905.1:0-4741 GCF_013731165.1 Rhagoletis pomonella | reverse complement strand
TTGCAACAATTCTTTACCAAGAAATACGTTTATGACAAAATTTTGGAAAATGGGCGTAGCACCGCCCACTTGTGATCACATATATGTATATCGGTAACCGTTCTACCAATTTGTACCAAACTCGGTGTGGTTATTGTGCTTGCCACTTAAAAGCAAAACGTTGAAAATTATTGAAATCGGACTAAAATTACGGCCGCTTTTTATATAACGGTAAATTTCAGAAATGCTTGAAACTGCAATATTTCGCACCCCGGCTTATCATGTAGCGGTAGCTTTCGGAAAGGTGGAAAACATATATTTAATACTTGCGCCGGGTATTTAATGTTCGGCTCCGCCCGAACTTAGACTTTCTTACTTGTTTATTATTAGTTTTATTTATTTACTTCATTTATTTTATTACATTTCATATATGTTTACATATTCTGCTGTAGGCGGTCCCATATTCGTACTCCGTCAGACATACATAACTTTAAAATGATAACATGAAATTTCGATTTTCCTCTTATTTGTCCTCAATTTGAAAAAGTATTTACGAAGTGCAGGGTATTTAAATAGAAACGCCTTAAAAAAAAGAATCTCCTGCATTACTCCTGCATTATTTGTCAACTAGCTACAAGTAAGCTCTTTGTAGGTAACTACAAGTTAAATATTTTATAGAAATCTCGCAAGAAAGCTAACTACAAGTGGGTTAGTTTTTATCAGTTGATAATCTTTTTCTGCAGGGTATGCACACACACATAAATACATATATTTTTCATAAGTTGTGTATTATAGGTATTTACATATGACTACGTGTGCTTGTTGTAATTATGGCAGTAAGCAAGTAGGTCCAAATTATCTTTGCTAAACTTGTTAAAATTTGTATGTAAAGGGGTTTTCAAATTGAACAGCGCTCAGTGATTTTAATAGGTCACAGTTCTAGGTGAACTTAACCTAATTCCACCTGTTTATTTCTTAAAAGTATCTAAGGAGCGTATTTTGGCTCACGGTCAACTTTATGATCTACATATCGCTACCTTAATTCACAAAGGCCCTAACCAACAAGTTTTTTATTCTACAGGAGTAGCAAAAAACATTATAAAAATCAATTTATGCATATGTGTAGGGCGTTTTAAAAAGTGGCATAACTCCGTTGTTTTTGGTACTAACACTTTACAATTTTTTTGTGAAGGTGTACTTTAATATATTCTACCAAAATCTGTGAAAAACGCAGCTTCGAAAAAATATTGGTTAGGGCCTTTGTGAATTAAGGTTGACAATAATATCTATTAAAATTGGAGGCTTTATAATACGAGAAATGGCTGGCAATGGCAAGTTTGAGATACTAACAGACCCGGCGAAAGTCATATCAGCCAAATTTAAATTTCTATTGATTTCCAGTGGCATATTTATCTTCTCTGATAATGGTTTTGTGGTCGTCAGAAGGCATACATATCTTCCATTGCAATTTTAATTAACCTAACCAAAGTATTGTGTGCGAGACGAAGTTCTGGCAGTTTACAATAACAAATAATACGCACAATTATAGTATGAATTACAACAAACACATCATTTTGACGTTGTATTCTCTACGGCGAAAAATTTAGATATGGCCCCAACACCACCTCGTGTAAACTCTACTTTAATACGTTCAATATAAAAAATGCAAATTAAAAGTTGTTCATAAAAATTCTATGGAATTTAAAATTTTCCAGCATTTTTCATTTTTCGGCAATTTTATTGATCGGATACAGTGATTTTAGCCTAAATGTAAGACCCTAGCAGTTATTTACAAGTTTCAGCGAAGTACAGCAAACAAAAGCTTCATTGGTATAATCAAAAATTTAAGCCAACGAAGCAATTGCGCTCCTTACGCTTAAGTAGAAGTAAGCTCATCTTCGAAGCTTTGCGTGCCCGTGTTTACAATGCCGGCAATGCTGCTCTGCATCAACTCGCCGTCGACAACTGAGCTAACAATGTCCACAGGCACTGAAGGTGCTACATCGCCACTCCCTTCTCAAATTCACTGTATTGTTTCGGACTGCCTCTTAAGCTATGTACTAGCTGGCGTCAAGCGAACGCGCCTGCTGCATAATCCTTTATCCCAAAAATAACGAATACGGCGATTGCAAGTTGCTGCGACCCCAATACAAGGATGGACGGACAGACGAACGGACGAACGGACGGTTGGTGGGAAGAACGGACGCAGTGGAAAGCAGAACTTTCGCGCACTCAACCACACACACACACACACGCGCGCGCTGATTTGAGCTACAATAAAAGCGATTACAATTGCAGCTGCAATTTCCCAACAACACTGCGCCCAGCAATATTGTTGGCCTGTTGCAATTTGTCAAACAATATATGTATGTATGTAGCAAGTGTAGTAAGCAGGTAGGAGAAGGGCGGCAAGGCGGCTAAGCGAAAGAGCCGAGCAAGGGAAGCTGAAAGATGCGCCGCGCACTGTTTGTTTTTTCGTGAAATTAATTAAATGACATTCTGCGGCGCATACGTGCGTGTGTGTGCGTGTGTTTTTGATACACATACACAGACGTATTTTCATACAAATGCCCTGCCGACGCACGTTAACGTACACACTGTTTCTTGGGTGTATGTTTGCCTTCTGCGAGTGTGTTGCCTGTGTGTCGAGAATAAACCTCGCTTGCTGGTATCCTTGCGTATCTTTCGCTTTGTTTTATATACTTTTTTGTTGCCGCTCGCAGCGGGCCGTCGTTCTTCTTATATCACTTCGCAATAAGTACTACGTTTTCCATGCCTCACAGCCCCCTCTACTCCTACTCGTATTAACTTTGCTACTCGCGGCTGACACATTTATTGCTGTTACAGTTCCTGCTCTGGTTCCTGTGGCACTGTTGCCGTGTTGACAAAAGTATATCTGCAACTTCAATAAAAGCGGCGAGTAGTTTGCACAGTGTACGCACAAGTCGCATACTCACACGTAGATGGATGCTGATACATACATACACATATATGTACATATGTCCATGCCTACAGCGATGCTAAAAATAATAGTAACGCGCCGCGGGGCAGTGGTTGGAAATGCGCATATCCATTCCGCAGGGCCTGTGACCGAGCCCAGTTTCGGAATAACATAAAAAAAAGAAAGTTTTTGAAGTGAAACTCCTTTAGCGGCGGTTGGTTGGTTGGGAGTAAATTGTCGAATTCAACGGAAATTTTGCCATCGATATTTTCGGAAATTATCGATATAATAATCGATATTTTTACCGGTTTTGTTATCGATATTTTTGTCGATTTTGTTATCGAAATTTATCGATTTTGTTATCGATATTTTTTATCGATTTTGTTATAGATGTTTTTATCGATATTGTTCTCGATATAATAATCGTTATTTTCACCAATACCGTTATTTTTTACGATTTTGTTATCGATATTTTTATTAGTTTTGTTATCGAGTTTTCTATCGATATTGTTATAGATATTTTTTGTCGAATTCGTTATCGATATTTTTGTCGATTTTGTTGTAGTTTTTGCTATTGATATTTTTGTCGAATTTGTTATCGATATTTGTATTGGTTTTGTTATCGATATTTTGATCGATGTTCATTCATCATTTGAACAATTTTGAATGACGAATAAATTTTTATTCTTCATTCAAGCACTTGCGAATGAAGAATAAAAATGTATTCGTTATTTGGAACTACTTAAATGATGAATAAAAATTTATTTATTTTATTTATGAATAAAAATTTATTCATCATTAGAAAGTGCTTGAATCAAGGAATGAAGCCGATTCAAAATAACGTTCCGGCTTGGGTTTCGGTTTTGCCAAGTGTTTCGGTTTCGGTTTTGGTTTCGTTCTTCAAAATTTATTTCGGTTTTGGTTTCGGTTTCGTTCCGGTTTCGGTTTTTCACAGAAATTTTGTTGATATTATTTAAATCACAATGTCTTAAACGTTGAGGAAAGAAAATCGAAAATTACAGTTCACTGATAATATCAACACTATGTTCTTTCCCTGACAATCCGGACCGGATTTGGTAATTAGAGAATAAGAGAAACATTTTCTTTCAAAAATGGAACAAAGTTCAGAAGTACGAAAACGCAAACCTCCACATTTCGTGCCCACAAGTCGAGAAACAGCTGATTCACGTTGTTCTTGTTTCTGTCACTTATACCATGTTCTGACCGACATCGGAAACATGTTTTCGTTGCTAAAACTTTTTTTTTCGATTATTTATCGAAGTGGAAGTCATATTTTATCATCTTTAATACGCCATTTCGGATTTATTGTTAATTGCCTGGCCAAAGCAAAATAAGAATGAAAGTTAAAGGTTGTAAATGAAAAGAAAATGAAGGGAAAATGTTTTGATTGTCGGTCAGAACATGGTATTAAATGCAAAGACTTTGAAATTGAATTTTGGGTACACAAATTTGATTTTAAGTACATAGATTGAAAATACATCAACAGGCCATTCACTTTTCCTTAAAAGCACCAAGTAAATGCAGGCAACATGTAAACACAATACAGCTGATATGCACTTTGACACTTTATCCATTTTTACTCGGAGAAAATTTCGGGCTATTTCGGGCAGGAAGAAGAATACACTTACGATCGAATACGCTCGAATTTTCGCTCTCTATTACCCATTTTGTTGAGTACAGGCATGATTTCTGGGCTATTTTGGGCACACGCGGGATCTCGCATTGCGTACGGGAAAGAAACTACTTAAATATAATTAATCGATTATCGATTCACAACAACAAAGTCATCAGCAGATTTTT
>NW_023462904.1:0-16491 GCF_013731165.1 Rhagoletis pomonella | reverse complement strand
GTCTAGCTACATTTACATAATATGTATACATACATATGTACGTACAATATACATGTAATGTAGTATGTACGCAAAGTTGTATTAAAACCAACGCGTAACCGCGTAAAAAGCGCACAGAAAATGGCTGCGTTTTACTAAAGCAACTGACAGCCAGACAAACGTATTCGAAAAGTTTAACCACTCATAACGGCTGGAAAAAAAGTCACTGCGAAACTTTGTTGTATTAGTTTTGCATGCAATTTTTTTCCTGGTTATGTGATGGTTTTGCAATTTTTTTTTGTTATCCTTTTCACTGCGGCAATGGTACGCGCCAAAGTTTTTAAACGAATTTTCTCTTTTTTAACAAAAACCTAATTATTTTGCGTTTTAGAAATTTTATTTGTAAAAGATGCCACTTATTTCAAATGTGTTTCAGACATTGCATTATAAATTTACCAACATAGATACAGATGTATGTAAATGTCCAAGGTAAATTGGCTTGATGATAACGCAATAGCGATGGTAATTTTATTTTTTATTTTATTTAAAATTATCTACTTGTATAATATTTTAAAAGGTTTCCATAGAACTAAAATTGAGTCTTAAATGTTCATTTCGGTACATTAAGAACTGACTGTTATCGGGAGGAAAAGTGGAATCATTCACATACATATGTAACTACTATTTAGTACCGCTTGCTAGAGCTGCAAAACTATCGATAGTCATACTAACATACTATACATGTTTTTTAAGTGCTTAACAATATGTTAGAACTCCGAATCGACAGTTAACTAGAGATTTTCACTACAAAAATTTGTAGTTAACTTCCGATTCTGCATCAAACAAAATATTAGCTCAATTTGCATAAGATAAATCAACTAAAGCAAGAAATAAGACTAGAATAAATACTGAATCTGAAGATATCGCTATAGTACAATCGCTAGTGCCCCAAAAAACAAGCGATAGTATCGATGGTGCAATCGATAGTTTTGCGCCTCAGCTCTCACCTTCAATGTCCAAAACTGTTCATTATGCGCAATGTGGTACCAATGAGCATCAGGGAAAAATAAAGCTTTGTACGGGATTGTAGAGAACTTTTTTTTAGATCAACTTTTTTGACTTGACATTTATAGTTATAACATTTGAAGTGAATCATTTATCTAGGTATACTTAATCGTAGGATTAAAATTGTATATATTAAAAAATATGTCGTTTATAAACACGAAAAGTGCTAAACTGATTTAGTTCACATTCTTGTATTTGTGTCCATTATGTACTGCGCCAAAAAAAAAAAAATTCTGGTGGTTAACGCTCGAATTGAGAAAACTGTAAAGCCATATTTGCTTCATTTGGTATAAGTAAGAATCAGAGCATGTACGAGTATTTTTTTTTTGCGGCCAGGGGGTCGAAAATGCCTATTACACCCCTTTTTTAGGTGTTTTGTAAGCCTGATTGCCCATCTACCGCGGCTTTATTTTTAAGCTTCCACATTTTCTTGCGTTCGGCTACTAGTAGATCAATGGGAACCTTCCGCTTATAACTACTAGTAGCTCGCCGGGCACTGTGTACGATGGGCTATGGAAAGTATCTTGCAACGGTTATTTTTCTGTAGGGTGTCAGCCCAAAACTCCGCTCCGTACACCAAAATATTCAAAGTTGTGGACATTAGAAGTTTCCTTTTACTTTGGGTCGCTCCAACAATATTGGCCATTAATCTGCTTAGGTGTACGGTGCCGTTGCTGCTTTCGCGGTGGCGTACTGCATTTGTGGCCAATGGTAAGCCTGGGGTCTAGCCTTACGCCTAAGTACTTTATTAATCTTTGCGTCTTTACTGTAATGCCGGCCAGTTGCATGCTTACTTCTAAGGGAATATGCTGCTTGGTGAGTATTAACTTGGTTTTCTCTGCTGCAAGTTTGGGACCGTATGAGGCGAGCCATGCCTGTGTTCTTATCATAATCTGATTTCATTTGCGGCGTGCGTCGTCCGTGTCTAGTGCCTAGCCTACTAAATATGTATCATCAGGCATTTCGAGGTTTTATATACCGACGTAGCTGAAGTTCCATAGGTCTGGCCTGACCTTTTGCTGCTGCTGAAGTGATCGTCATTTGCCGGGGTCCACCTTCCTCTTCTTATTTGGCACACCCGGCGATTTTGCCGGGGTCCATCGGTGGTATGGTAAAATAACTCCTGGCTTTATAGGCAGCTTCTCACCATGAGCCTAAGGTACATGGGTGTTTCCCATATTTTCCCATTTTGCGCTGTTGAAGGCATTGTGAACGTCTAAGATTGCAAGCAGGACTAGCTTTTTGTGTTGGTATGCGTCTACATGTTTTATAGCTCCAATTCTTGGTCTATCGGGCCTGAATCGGTACTGTCTTGAGGAAAGTTCACCACCGCTGGCGATAGCCGGTTTGGGCAGCCTTTATAAGAGTTTTCCAGCAGTATCCAGCGTACATAGTGGTCGATACGCTGATGGTGAGTCATGGGTACCCTTTTATTTGCTGCTTAAGACAAGCTGCTGTCTTCTCCAAATTTCTGGAAATGTTACGTTCTTAGCGCAGGCGTACATGTTTAGAAGCCTATGAGGACGTTCTGCGGCGAATATTTTTAAGACTTCAGCTGGAATGCCGTCTGGGCCTGGTGATTTCTTGGTCTTTACTCTGTTAGTGGCAGACTTAAGCTCTTCTGTGGTGAATGGTGGTATTTATGGAGGAGCGCTGATAGGCTACATTTCTTTGTTTAATGCCTCATGCGTGGCGGGGAAAGGGTTCGCTTACTATGTAATTAATTTTTTATGCGCTTAACTTCGTTGGTTTGCAAACCTTTTAAGACCAAAAGCGCCCAGAAGTATGCAACTCTATACAAAGCTATTTAAGGGTTATGGCTTTCTGCACTCTAGCTGAAAAAAGTGCTGGATGCTTGAAAAGCCTTTTGGGGAGTTCCACTCTAATACTGTCCACCTTCATTAGGGTCGGTTGCGTCTGCTTACCTAAGACAAATCCGTTTCGTAAACACATCCTTCTTATTTTTTGTTATCAAAAACACTGCCTGCCATTTTAGGTTTTACTTTTTAACCGATCGGGGGGCGTACGTTGTGGAGACAGAAAATGCACAACCAATTGCTACAACTAATAAATGTACATATGTACGTCATTTCCATATCGCTCTCATATATCTAACGGTCCTACAAATATGTAACTTCTCAATGCACCGTTCAATGAAAAAATGATTAAAATTCGCGCAGCATTAAAAGCAACAGCGTTTGAGTGAACGAAAATAGAGCGCAATTATTATAGTAAATGCACCGCACAAACTTTCATAGGCACCTGTATCAACCGCCTACAGCTGAGACTACTAATTTACCAAATGCTTACTATGCATAAGTGTAAAGCGCGCGCAGTTTTGCTTTTACCCACCAAAAAAATTTAATAAAAATGGGGACAACGTCGCCAGCTACGCTACACGCGCATGTCAATAATGACGAGGCTAGTCTATGGCGGCGGTAGTGGCATGCCACACATTTTTAAAAGCATTTCGTAATTATAGCAAAATGCATTCATGGCCTACCTGAACGCGGCAGGGATAATAATTGAGCCCAAAAACCATACAAACGCACACAGATATGGCAATGGTAGAAAATTGGTGCAGCAACTAGTAAGGATTACAGTTTGAGAGCTACATACATAGCAATTTTCGCATAAAAAAATAATAATAACAGCGTAGCAAAATCACGAAACTTTTCGTATGGCGTCTGGTGAAAGCCTTTAAATTTATTAAAATTCACTTTTAATAGCTTATTTACATGCGAATGCAAAAATTTCCTTAGCAAATATGCGAACGGTGTATAAGAGTAGTGTGTGGGTTGTGCAGAACGCACGCAGCATTTGAGAATGAAAATGCCAAGCCACGACTTTGCTACAACAAAATGACAGCCGTCATGGCACTTTGACTTGACAAAGGTAGCACATGAGCGAGGAATTACAATTTTGCCAACAAAAAAAAACCCCCAACTAAAAAGTGTGTGTAGCTGTATTAACATAGATAAATATAGGGTGCTGCATATAGTGGTTTATTTTTTAAAATTCCAAAAAATTTACAAAAATCTATTTTTTTTGTATGTATGTTACACCGTGCGGCAAAAACAGTTTCGAAACACACGAAGCAATCTATATACGTACAAAAGTATGGGCCAAATATACAGTGACTCAAACAAATGACCATGTGTTCAATTTCTTCCACTATTCGTTGTTTTTCGAGCTAATTATTTTTTTTGTTATTTTTATATAAAAATATCGTCTTTAACCAAAACCGTGTAAATCACAGTTTCAAACTTTATTTTTTAAAATTTTGGAAAATTCAACGAATTTTCATGAAAATTTAAACTTCTTATTCTGAATTTTTAGAAAATTTCTGGGTTTGCGGTTTTATAACCCATACAATTCCAGCCTAATGAAGTGCAAGTTTTAAACAGCTAATAAATCGCGTTGATTTTTGAAAAAATTTTTTTTTGGTGACGGATTTTTGCACTTTTTTTCATATAAGTATGAATTTCTTATGAAATAAAACGCGGGAGACCGTCAGCAACAAAATTTCAAAATATCAACGCAAAAAATTTTTGAAAATTGTGCTTGTCATATTAAAAAACCTGAAAAAGTAGCCTAAAGAAAAATTCTCAAAAATCAACGCGATTTTTTAGCCGCTCGAAATTCGCCTTAAGATCCTGAATCATTAAAGGATTATTTGCATAAGATCGGTTCTTCACGGCAACCCATAAAAAAGCCTAATGGCTTCGAATCGCAGCTCCGAGGAGGCCGATTGGCATTGCCGATACGACTGTTTAACGGCACAAAATATGGTTTGTGGAATTAGCTGGTTAGCTTGGTTGGAAAAATGGGCCACCGGGCCCATTCCGATCCTCATATATGACAGTTTTGTTTGTTAACATAGCCGCCGATATGAAAATGCGCTTCGTTTGACAAGATAATTTTTCGAACAAAATCGTTGTCCATTTCGTTTGCAAAACTTCACAACTTTGTTCAATGATGATACTGACTTTCTGTCAAGATTTCTAGCGGGAAAGAGCTGTCACCGTCAAAAAACATTTAACACTCTATGGAACACCCTTTTTTGTGGAGCCATGCAAATATGCAAGCAATTTCATTGGTATGCTGCTGTTGGCTAGCGTAAGAAGCTAGAACTTCAACAGTCTGCTGTGCATAAGTTTGCCTGTCTGCTATCAGCTGCTGGTTGCTGCCTGTCGGTTGTCTTTGTATGCCCTTTGTCACGTACATATATGTATGTACCCGCCACGTACCCCTCAAGACAACGGCAAAGACGTTGTCCAATTTTAGCAAAACAAAAAAAAAAACAAAAACAAAAAAAAAACGTTAAAACAACGAAGGTGCCCAAAACACCCACATCGCCAAAGCTGATCCGCCTAGCGTGTAACGTGTCACGAACAACCTGGCAACAAACAAAATTGCGTGCGCATGTATTAGTGCCACAAAGTCAAATGTCATGTTTGCGTCATGTTTTGAGGTTGCAGAGCATTGGGTTGCTCGCTCGGCTCGCACGCTTGAATATTCGTTTTATATGCTCAAATTTGCGTAAAAGCACGCAAATTATTACTTTTTTGTTTTTATTTTTATTTTGTATTTCAATTTAAGCTTCCGCGTGCGTTCTGTCTTCTGAAATTCGTACCTGGCGGCAAGCATTCTTGATTGTGAACTTGAATGACAGCGGAAGATTATACATTCTGTATTTATATGTGCAACTGATATGAATGGCTAAAGAAGCGATATTTTCATATTTATTTTAATACATATTTTTTCATATCTCTCCTAATGCATGTGTCCAAAGACGCTGGAGCAGCATAGATAGCCACGTGGCAGCTGTCAGGGCCACTTATCAATTCCGCAACTTCAACATTACAAATTGGAAAAATGTTAAATGGAAAATTTTAAAACATATTTTCGATTTATTTTTGTGTGCGAATTTTTGTTTTTACTGGGCTAGTTGGTTGTTGGCTTACAACTGTAAGTATTCAAGGCATTTTACATTTGCTTACTATCATATGAAGCCCGGGATAAGTACAAACCAACGCCTATGCGAAGCTTTGTTGGGAGCAGCATTCATAGCTACATATTAACCCTAAATGATAACCTCTTGCCACAGGTCATCCTCGAGAAAAATGCGAAATCAGGTTTTCTTCTTGGGTGCGACTTAGAATTTTTTATGAGTTGTGCTAAAAAATTTCTAGATACATAATATTATGGCAGTAATGAATGACCAAAGTCTAAATTTGTACCGCCTAAGAAAAAAAAAATACTAGCATACCCGGCGAACTTCGTCCCGTCCAAAACCATTTTTTTTTTTTGTATTTATTTAAGTATTTTGGTACAACATTTTCACAAACAATTCACGTTCGCGACTTTCAGTAAAAAAATTATCTCCTTTGATTTTTTGCGTATTTTTTTGACATTCTCTCGACGCTTTTCATTAGTTTGTACACTTTGCTGTGGGGCCGATTGCCAATATTTTTTGAATTGCGGCTTCGTGGGCGACTGTTTCATCTTCTGATCCGTGGCTTAATGGCTTTCAAACACTTAGAGTACACAATGTCGAAGATATCGAACTATCTTCGAAGCAATCGAACCATAACCAAAAAATAAATGTAAGCGCTTATTGTTATCATATATTTTTCATATACAGCAATTGTAAATGCAACCGCTAAGAATTTGCAACGCTTTCGTAATTTTGTAGTATTGATAAAGTACAGTTAGTATTGAAAAAATACCGAAATTAGTATTTTTTTTCATTTACGCTCGAAAAAATCATAACTGGTTTCTTTTTTTTTTAATAACTGTGGGAATTTTTCAAATATAATTTTCATATTAGAGGCAATGGATGTTGGCTTCAAATATAACACATCTGTGACGTTTCAAGAGTGTACCATGAAAAAATAAAAAATAAAAATTATTACAGCATGCAAAATATCTGTCGCAGATAATTCGTGATTTTTTAAATTTTACGGTTTTTTTTTTAATTGTTATGATTTAAGATACTTCAAAATGTTTAAATTAAACGGTGAAACTGGTCTTCTGGCCAAAACAATTGAATCTAGTGCAATAAAACTAGCGGGCCACCAAATGAAAAAAGAAAATTCAATCAGTAAAACTAAATTGCCATTTCTACAATTTTTATTGGCACACTCGAAATTCATTCTAAACTTTTCATATACTACATGAAGAAAGTAATATATATATGTGCATGCCCTAATACTGTGTAAAAAGCTTAAACGCCAATATTTAATTACTTTTAAAAAATATTACTTTTAATTTAAGGCATGCGATTAAACGTATTAAATGACTGCTTATGGTGGCACGGGGCGTATACGCTACATATACAACTATGGGTATATGAGCACGATTTGTTATTTTGACTTTTGGCTAGTAAATCATTTTTAAGTTTTCATTTAAATACAATTTCGAGATGGAATCTTGTTCTTAATACAAAATTGAAGACAATACATTGAAAAAAATGAAACAACTCATGAGAGTTGCTCATATATATAGATAGTTTTCTTACATTTATCCAACGCAGAAAACAGCGAAAGCAATGCTAATTGTGTAGCATCATTCAATCCGTAGCAAAACTCTTCGCATGCTTATTTTCACTTTCCACTTTTTCTCGATGCACACTGCCATTATTTTATATTTTTTAAACATTTAGTTATTTAACGGGTGATTTTTTTGAGGTTAGGATTTTCATGCATTAGTATTTGACAGATCACGTGGGATTTCAGACATGGTGTCAAAGAGAAAGATGCTCAGTATGCTTTGAAATTTCATCATGAATAGACTTACTAACGAGCAACGCTTGCAAATCATTGAATTTTATTACCAAAATCAGTGTTCGGTTCGAAATGTTCGAAATCGACAAATTTTGTTCAGCGATGAGGCTCATTTCTGGTTGAATGGCTTCGTAAATAAGCAAAATTGCCGCATTTGGAGTGAAGAGCAACCAGAAGCCGTTCAAGAACTGCCCATGCATCCCGAAAAATGCACTGTTTGGTGTGGTTTGTACGCTGGTGGAATCATTGGACCGTATTTTTTTCAAAGATGCTGTTGGACGCAACGTTACGGTGAATGGCGATCGCTATCGTTCGATGCTAACAAACTTTTTGTTGCCAAAAATGGAAGAACTGAACTTGGTTGACATGTGGTTTCAACAAGATGGCGCTACATGCCACACAGCTCGCGATTCTATGGCCATTTTGAGGGAAAACTTCGGAGAACAATTCATCTCAAGAAATGGACCGGTAAGTTGGCCACCAAGATCATGCGATTTGACGCCTTTAGACTATTTTTTGTGGGGCTACGTCAAGTCTAAAGTCTACAGAAATAAGCCAGCAACTATTCCAGCTTTGGAAGACAACATTTCCGAAGAAATTCGGGCTATTCCGGCCGAAATGCTCGAAAAAGTTGCCCAAAATTGGACTTTCCGAATGGACCACCTAAGACGCAGCCGCGGTCAACATTTAAATGAAATTATCTTCAAAAAGTAAATGTCATGGACCAATCTAACGTTTCAAATAAAGAACCGATGAGATTTTGCAAATTTTATGCGTTTTTTTTTTTTAAAAAAAAGTTATCAAGCTCTTAAAAAATCACCCGTTACTTAAAAGTGTGAAAAGTAAATATTTTTTAAAAAGTCAGAATTTTCGCACCAAACTAGTTGGCTAAATTATTTGAAAATATTTCCAAAGCAAAAAAAAACAAAAATAATAAATAACTGTGTATAAGCAAGAACGATGCAAACGTAGCGTTCAGAGCAAGTGCCTGGAGCAATAAGAAATGCCAAGTTAAAGAAAATTTTAACATTCGTACTGAATAAAAGTAGCTTCCTGGGCAGCAAAAAAAAAAACCAACAAGCCAACGTCAAAGAGTAGCCAAGGAGCGGAAGTAAATAAGATGTACTTACAATACATACACACACATTCATACAATCAGTTGCAGGAATTTACAGTTGAAATCTCCGCAGCTGTCTGCTCACACTCCCATGCAAACTGGTGTCTTCAAAAAAAGCTTTCGAAGAAAAAAAAAAACGGAGGGAGCTATTGAAAGAATGGAATATTAAGTGGCATCAAAAAAAGACCGATTGTATAACTGCTATACTCATATTTTTTGAACGAAAAAATATTGCTATGCTTTACACAGCACCATCTCCACCACCCACTCTAGTCGATGTGCGAGTAAATATGCAAAGTATGTAGCACTGGCTGCCACATGAATGTTGCCATGTGTGTGCTGGGCGAGAAGGATTTTGAACAAAAAATATGAATATCAATTCAATACGGAATTTGCCGAATGGCACAAGAGTGTAGCAAGAAAATGAATGGCAATGATAGTTTTACGATATTCCCAATGGCTTTTTGCTCAATATTAACCAAGTGGCATAAAGAAATCAGAATTTCGCAGTAGAGTGAATTGTAAAGCATTCTTTAAGGCGCAATGGCCCGATGCCTTGCATTTCATTTTTATTATTATTATTATTTTCTTACCAAAGAAAAGAGGGAAGTCTTTTCTTGCTTGCTGCCGGCGCCGTTCCTGAATAGCAAAAAAAAAAAAAAAGAGCCTGCTGTTGCAGCGAAAATTCTGTTGCACAAATTGTAATTTTAACTGCAGCAAAATTTCTGTACTGGCCTCGCTACCCTTTGCGATTGTAACTTTCCGTTTGCTCTTTGCTTTTGCCCGACGACGACGACGACACCAGCCAGCAGCATCAGTAGCAAATGGGGCATCACTAGTGGCAGCAAATATTTATTTACTTTTCTCAGTGGGGCTAGTTGAAAGAGCAAACGGAAGAACCAAAAAAAAAAAGCAAGAAAACTGCGCTGTACGCCGGGGAAAAAGCGTATATAATAAATAATTCGCCTTGAAAGCATGATTCTCATTGCAATTTTACGCCAAAATTAATTTTAAATTATGCATGAACAACGAAGCACAGCAGAAGACGATGGAGACACATACTCACTAACGTAGGTACTTAAATATGTTCGTACATATGACCTACGAGTAAAGAAACTAAGTACAAACATGGGAACGTAACACATAAGAGGCACTAAGCTGGCACACCACCGAGCAAAACACGCAGCCGTTTGCTTTCGAGCCAAGTGTGTGAGTATCACTTTTATAGCCTAGAATGTCAATGTGTGTATGCGCTAATATTTATGTCCAAATACAATTTTCACCTATCAACAATCACACAAATTGTTCACCACGATGTCAGCGATGTTAGCGTCAAGTGCAGCAGTTTTCCGGGGGGAGCAAAGTCAAAGATAAGCAGGTTCAAAAGGGAGCTTTGTGTTGTATGTTTGCAGGTCGTTGAGTTTGCTTAATGAAATTAAAACATTCTATACTTATCATGCAATCTTTAAGTATATATGTTTGTACCGCAAAAGCCATTGAAGCAGAAACTGCATGGAAGTCATTTGGAAATACATAAGGGAATGGGCTAAGGAGGTTGGGGCGGCAAAGCGCTACAGCTGTGCGTGATTTCTAATCCATTGGGAATATGTGGAATCAGCCCTCGAAGTTATTAGATGTACCTACATAAATATCTACATATTTACACGTACATATACTTACATCTCCTTTTTGCTGGTTTGTGCTAAAATTGCTTGGGTGATTTTCATCACTTCTTTCGTACCAACTGACGCCAAAAGAAGTGCTAATTGTAGCCAAACCCATCTCACCAGTGTTTTCTTCGCGTAGGAAGCCGCACAATAGGGACACAGGCATACCGTCCGGAGGGATAACAGATATAGACATCGCCGCATAACTATAGGCTACTTCTTTACGTGCTGTCGAAAGTGACTTTGAAATCCACGAGGAGTTGGTCCAGAGTGAATCAACAAGATTTTAAGCCACACTGATAGTTCGTTAACGGTTGGCTTTAGACTTTCACAAAGCACAGTCTGTCAATGGATATTTTTTTTTTCAATAATTTGTGTTCTGAGGTAGAAATTTATCCTACTAATTTTTGGATGAAATTGTAAAATATTTAAA
Source organism: Rhagoletis pomonella (assembly GCF_013731165.1). Lineage (NCBI taxonomy): Eukaryota > Metazoa > Arthropoda > Insecta > Diptera > Tephritidae > Rhagoletis > Rhagoletis pomonella. The sequence goes on along the minus strand of NW_023462904.1, from coordinate 5,442 downwards.
ACTTGTATACTGCTTTACATTTCTCAAAATTCGAATGCATCGCAGTCGTGAAGACTTGATTTTATATGAGTACATACTATGGGTACATTTATTGGGATGAACAATTCCCCAAACATAAATGAGCGTATACAAGTTATTGGAACCTTAAAATTAACAGATTTAATTAGGAGTTTTACAAGTAAGATAGAAAAAAATTCACGGAAGGCATTCAAGAAGAAATTTTGCGTATTAAAATTTTTTATTTTTTTTTTTTTAGTTTTTAGACATTTGCGATCAGAACTGGCAATAATTCAAATTCTTATCGTATTGACTTGAAACTTGTCACTCTGAGGTTTTTGGTGTCGCGAATTACGAAGCTGGAGACAAATTGTAAAAATTCAAAATGGCGGATCCAACATGGTGGACGATATTTTCAAAATCGAGCGGATTAGCTTGAAACTTTTTTTACTCTAGTGTTGTTGAGGTCGCTGATTATGGATCAGCTTAAACCTTGTTACTCAGTGTTTTTTGCGGTCGGTGACTAAGCATTTGACATTTGACAATTGAGACATGATCTAATTTTTCTCCTGTTCGCTTTGTAGCGCAGCTACTTTATTTATTATATTTATTTTTAGTACTTATATCTAATGCTTCTCTACATGTATGTTGAGATGTAGCAAGTTTATATTCATATTACAATTGTGGACGCCTAACAGCATGAATACAGAGAAGTTGAATTTACTTTCTCTCACTAATAAATGATTCTGGAATTTTAAATTATTGATTTAACCAATCGGCTTACTTTTTATAAGACCTGTCTCTTTTTCTTCCAGTATTTTCATATTTTTTTTCGTATTGCGTTTTAAGAGCAACTAAGTATAGCCTTCTCATGGCATAAAATCCTTAGTATTACAGAACTTAGTATTAAGTCTATATCGTTATCGATATACCCCAAGCTTATTCTAGATTATCTGTTATTCGGCAAGATTACATCCTTCTGCCTACAACAATGTGTTATTTTCTGTCACCTACAAGCTTGCTTTAGAACTATTACACTTCTAAAAAATACATGCCCGAATGAAGTATTCCTTTTGTCTGAATATTTGAAGCAGTACAACTTTTAATTATTAAATTTATCATATTTTAAAATTTTTGATTTTAAGGATGCACTAATATGAAACTTCTTCATACATTATTCTAAAAATTGTTTTCAACTCCATCTTTTGGCATATCTATAAATCGAAAATAAAGTGATTTGAATCAAATTCAATACTTGACTTTTAACCACTTTGGCTGAACTCTAGGCCTATGTGATTTGGTGTAGAAAACCACTCCGTTACACAGCGCCGGAAGGTAATGAGGCTTATTCAGAGGTAGTGGGGTAAATTCCAGTCGTCAGACATGCATTCATCCGACTATATTCGACATAAGAGTTGAAACGTGTACCTTAACTCAACTCGTCGACTTCGTCATAATCACTGCGCCATTCCCGACTGCGGCATTTTTTCTCTGCATGGTTGGTGTGAATGCAAACTAGTCACAGAATGGATGATGAGCTGGAAAGGCAGGGCACATTCGAAAAGATCTTACTGGGCAACGAAAGCGTGGATATTCTATTGATAATCTACATTATGCTGCTGGAAAGTTGAGTACAACGTAAATTTAATAAATGTTACGTGACCACTTCTTGAAAGGGGTCAACGAAGAAGGTTAGTTAAGCTTGCCGGTTTATTTTTTTTAAATTTCAATGATACCTAAAATTTTCGGGGGTTTAACTAAGTATTTGAGAAGTTGTGATAATCATAGTTAAACTCAATCCCTGAGAAGTTATAGGCTTGGCTTAAGCTTCGCAAACAAGAAGAAGGTTTTGGGATGATTTCACCTTATCATCTTCCAAAAAACTGCACCAAAAGGAGGGTCCAACATCCGACATAGTTCTCTACCTTAAGTAGACACATATTTAAAAATAGGACTGACTATATTATTGATCAAATAAATTATCATTATTTAAATTACACGTGTACGTGTGCTGCACTCAGAAAGTTTATTATGGTCTTTTGTGAGTTATATGAGCTTCCTTAAAATATCCATTTCCGATAATTTAATATTAAAGTAACACTTTTACCGGATAACTAAAAAAACCACATTAAATTTGCCGGTAACAATGCGCCCAAAATACTACATTCCACTCACTTATGGAAATAAGAAGGCATTGAATAATCGGCACAGCAAAAGCGAAAAAATTCAATGAGAAATAAAATGGTATTCAACAAGCGGCAAACTACCATTCAAAGTATTCAGGGCAGCGGACCGATTCTACTATGTATTTGCAACGCCACAAAAGACACCTGCAACAGTCAGTTTCACTTCCTTGGTTAGTTGCTGGCGCACTGCTGGCTCGCTTTGTCGCTTGGTTGCTTGTGCGATTATGTGTGTGTGTGTGTGTGTGTGTGTGTGTGTGTGTGTGGGTGGCTGGCTCAGTCGTTTATTGTAAGTGCCATCCAAAATAACCTTAAAATGCTCATTGCTTTTCTGCCTATACATACATACATACATACATATCGATATATGTATCCAAGCACACTTGCAATGCTTCTGTTTTCTTGCAACCACACTGCAATTGAAGATGTACGAGACGAGAGCAACAGCGTAACATAGCTGCAGGAGCATTCACCATGTAGTAGTCACAAAGCGTAACAAATCCTTTGTGTGCCATTGTCGAAAATTGAATTTCAAATTATTTTCACTGAAAAGCGAACGATGCTGGTAGACTAACTGTCTGGGTAGATACATACATACATACATATGTACATATGCACTTGCTGAGCGCTATGGGTGGGATGGTACACAGTTGGTTTAAGCTGTTGCTGCTGCTGCTGCGGCAAAAAAAGGCAGTCCTTTCTTGCGACTGAACTCCGTTGGCCTGTCTGGCCTTGGATAAAGGTTTCTTTCATTTCTTCATTGCATATTTTTCGGCTCTTAATCGTTGTCTTATTAATATTTGATTAAGACTTTTTATGCTACGAATTTTCTTTCATTTCATTCGCATTCCCTGCTGTACATTTCACAGCTACTACAGTCGCATGATTAATAAAATATTTATGGTGTATGCTAAGCAAAAGGGATGCTTTCTGGGTGGAGGCTTTAAATAAATACATACCTACATGCATGTACGCTGATAAAGCCAATATCATTTTCATACTTTTTTGAATATTTTTTTTTTACTTTTACTTATTTTTTCATATTTTTGCAACACCTAGTGTAAATAAAGGTATGTTTAAATTAATACTAAGCTTCAAACAATAAAAATTTCAAATTCACTTTTCAGATGCTTGGCAACCTTTTGCTATCAAAAATTTATTAAAGCTGCTCTAAGCTTCCATTAGCCATCTTTCTCCTTTTTTGCGTGTGTGGCTGTCACCTGCAGTTGACACACAAACACATATATATCTACACACAAGAGCGGGTTGCCACCTCCCGTAGAAAGTATGCCGCCAATAAAGACGACATTTGGCTTAACCAAGCACCTGAGTGCATTTAATTTGATCAGATAAAAAAAATCGCTGCAGCTGTGGCTGACAAATTTTCTATTGACATGACTGTGTGCTTCTAGCTTTTCACTTTTATTAATAAATACAAAAAAATGTTTTGGTGAGAAAATAAAGAATAAAAACAAGTACAGTCACCACGTAAGGATTTCTTCGCGCATTCTTTTGCTTGAACTTAAACACAAAAACAAATCGACAAGGAACCTAGGGTCACAGAAAGAAGATAAGCTTTAGTGGCTCTACTCCCTATGTATTCGGTTTAAGAATACTAAATGTTTACCTTGAGGAGCAACTGCAAGCGGATATCTTCACAATTCATCTCGATTTCCGGTATATATGCAACAATTTTCATTCTAATATCTTTACGCTAATTTCGTATGAAAATATGGTTCATTCTACAACAAAAAACATAAAAATATAATTCCTTAACTTTGTGCAAAACTCGCGAAAATTCAGCAAATTTTCATGAAAATTTTCAAGTTATTAATCAGATTTTTTTGATTTTTTTTGAGTATGCAGATTTGTAGCTCAATTTTATAGAAATAAAGTACAAGTTTTAAGTAGCTAGGAATTGCTGTTGATTTTCGAAAATTTTTTTCCACTCAGTCTCTTCCATACAACAAATTTTTTTCGAAAATACTTTGTATGGAAAAAATGCAAAACACCTTCGAAAAAAAATTCTCAAAACTCAACGCGATTTTTGACTAACTCCGAGCTTGCATTTTTTTACTAGAATTTAATGGGCTCCAAAACTACATACTCAAAAAAATTCTAAAAAATCTGATTAAAAAGTTGAAAATATTCACGAAAATTTGCTGAATTTTCGCGAGTTTTGCACAAAGTTTAGGAATTATAGTTTTATGTTTTTTGTTGTAGAATGAACCATATTTTCACAGAAATTAGTGTAAAAATATTAGAATGAAAAAATATTGTTAAAAATTAGCTGTGCCAATACCTTGTTCCGGCAGTGTACATTGTCGAAAGCTTCAGCCCCGACAAAAAAGGGACTTCGCCGTGACCAAATAATACTCCGCAGCACTAAGATCCACGACTAAATAGAGCGAGAAAAAAACAAAATCGACCATGTTGTTATAAATGAAAGCCACGTCTACAATGGGCTATATGTATGTAGGTGAAGTATTAACGAACACATTTAAAATTATTTAAGTTAGAAAAATCTTTTAAGTTTAAACGTTAAAGTTGATTTATGAATAATCAATTTTTTTTCAAAGGTACGAAAGAAGAAAGTAGAATAACCCGACGGTAGGAACCTCGAAAGAATAATGAAAAAATATAGTGCTTACAGGGGCACGCTTAGACTGGGCCCAAGGCGATCTAGGTAGAATCGATAAAATGAGATAACCAGAATATTTACGCCGGTATAGGCGAGTGCAAAGGGCTTGAAATGCCAAAAATAAAAGTCCATAATATTGTATCAGAAAGTTACCATACGCCAAACTTTGGAAAATATTTTCTAGAATTGGATCCAGATTCACTATCTATTTACCGACTTCAAAGCTGATTTTGATGGCATCAAAATACATTGGCTTTATGCCGTGACGTTTGAATTTTGCATAATCACAATACCGCTAAATCTTGCGGATTAACGAAGCTTCCGCTTGCGATGGGAAAACCAGGTGAAAAGGAATGACTGAGACACTTTTCTCATCCTGAACTTAAGTTGCCCACGATACCTTCTACTTCTCAAACCTCTATACACGGACTAGATTTCCACATAAGATACATGCCGGATTGCTTAAATCGATATCGACATTCTGGTCAAGAATACATAGATACCAATCCGACGTGCGTGAAAATGTACATAGTTACTTCATTTACGGGAGTGTTTGTTGTTTGTAAAATGACCCCTAATAAATTTTAATACGAGGGTGACGGAACATTCGGAAACACGTAT
>NW_023462903.1:0-16495 GCF_013731165.1 Rhagoletis pomonella | reverse complement strand
CGGCCTTCGGCCGCACTTAGGGATTATAACCCTTACTAAGTAGAATTCTCCTTTCTGTGTTGCCGGAAAAGAAGGGCGGAAGTATTTTTGCGCAGAACTTCTCTCTGCGTAGGCGGCCTTCGGCCGCGCTTAGGGATTATAACTCTTACTAAGTAGAATTCTCCTTTCTGTGTTGCCGGAAAAGGGGGCCGGAAGTACTTTTGCGCAGAACTCCTTTCTACGTAGGCGGCCTTCGGCCGCGCTTAGGGATTATAACCCTTACTAAGTAGAATTCTCCTTTCTGTATTGCCGGAAAAGAAGGGCGGACGTATTTTTGCGCAGAACTTTTCTCTGCGTAGGCGGCTTTCAGCCGCGCTTAGGGATTAAAACCCTTACTAAGTAGAAGTAAATAATTCATATTAGAAAAAACGAAATTATCCATATGCACACTTTCGTTAGAAAACCGAAATAATGCATGCACGCACAATTTCAGTTCAAAACCGAAATAATGCATATGGCAAAAACCGAAATAAAGCATACATGCACAGTTTCGGATGAAAACCGAAATAATGCATATGTGAAAGACGAAGGTATGCATACATGCACAGTTTCAGTTCAAAACCGAAATAATGCATATGGCAAAAACCGAAATAATGCATGCATGCACAGTTTCGGTTGAAAACCGAAATAATGCATATGCATACTTTCGTTTTAAAAGCGAAATAATGCATATGAAAAAAAAAACGAAGTAATGCATACATGCACAGTTTCGGTTTAAAACCGAAATAATGCATATGGTAAAAACCGAAATAAAGCATACATGCACAGTTTCGGTTGAAACCGAAATAATGTCTAAATGCACAGTTTACATATGCGCAATTTCGGTGCCCCTTACATAATAACAATAAAAATAGTTTCTTAAAGATTTTTTTTGAAAAAATCCCCTCAATTGACAAAACGGGTTAAGCTTAAAAAATTTGCGTAAAAATATTTTAAAAAATTAAAAAAAATTTTGAACGGAATCTTGATAATGAGATTTTTGATGCTGTTTCTAACTTTTTTCAAAGATTGGTATAAGAAAAACTTGAATAACTGAGCCTAAACTCTCCAGATTTAGACTTGTGAGATACCATTGGAAAGGTATTTTCTCACCCTTTCTTTGCTAATAAACTCATTCAAACGATGGAAGAGAAAGGTAGGATAAACGAACGTCATTCAAAGTTGAATTAAGATGTGGTGGTATTCGAAAAAACAAGATGGGACACGAATGACTTCTTTTGGCCAGAAATAAACACAGTGTGAAAATACCTTTCTACTGAGATTCCATAAGTCTAAATCAGAACATTTTTGGCCCAGTTATTCAAGTTTTTCGTAAACCAATCTTTGAAAAAAGTAAAAAAAAAAACAGCATCAAACATCTCATTCTTACAATTCCGTTGAAGGGATTTTTAAATATTTGTATGCAGATTTTTTAAGCTTAATCTAATTTTTCATTTGAGGGGACTTTTTTCTAAAAGTTCTTTAAGAAACAATTTTTATTCATCAAAAGCTTAATTTTTGGAGGTATTTTCAAATTGGTCCAGCTCGCTTAAATCTTAATATTTTTCCGAAATATTTTGGTGGACGTCTTAAAATATAATTAATTTTGTAATCTCTGCGGAAAAACCGCAACTTTTTTTGGTGATGCAGTCTAATGTACATACATACATATGTATGTGTAAAAATATATGTACTTATATCACATTTATGTACATTACATAAAACACTTTTTTATATGGTGCTAAGCAAAAAATATTTAGGAACATAAAATTTGATTTCGTTTTGTACTAAAATACCCTCTTTTGCTCTCACCCCCTAGGATTGTTCTATATCGAAAAAAGTATACCCATATTTTTTTATTTTGAAATCAAAAAATATTTAGAGGTCGCTCAAAGCGCTCAAAGTTTTCCATGTATTTTTATTTGGGAAAAAACAACTTTTCGTAGAAATGGTATAGAATTCTTGAAAACCAATATTTTTCGATCGGAAAACTCTGGTTCTCTTCAGGAGACTTTCAGTAATAAGACCCAATTGTTTATTTAACCATTTTTTAATACTAACGATTTTTTATTGGTCCCCCCATTGAATTTTTCGTTGCGATGAAAAAATGGTTAAATAAAAATTTGAGTATTATTATTGGGAATCTGCTGCAGACAAATTGAGTTCCATTTCTACGAAAAGTTGTTTTTTCCCCATACAAAATACATGGAAAACTTTGGGCGCTTTGGGCGACCTCTACATATTTTTTAATTTTGAAATAAAAAAATTGAGATACATTTTTTTCGGTATAGAACAATCCTAGGGGGTGGGGGTGAGAGCATAAAAATTCCGACTTTACTTTTCCACGTGTATTTTTGGACCACCCTAATGTACATACAAATAGTGGTCCACAAAATAGAAGAATTGCGATATTTTGATCGATTTTGTCTTTTTTATTTAATGTTTATTATTTTTTTTATAAAAGTCTAGCTGGTATACAACAAACACCATATAAATTCAGATTTCAAACTTTGTACAAAAATTAGAAAAAATTCTGCTTATTTTCACCAAAACTTCAAACTTTTTAATCAGAATTTTGGTATGCAGTTTTGTAGACCATTTCATTCTAGTATAATGAAGTGCAAGTTTCAAGCTGCTATTAAATCCCGTTAATTTTTGGCAATTTTTTGCCAAGAAAATTGTCGCACATACTTTTGTATGGAAAAAACGTGAAACACCTTCAACAAAAAAAAACAAAAAAAAATCATTTTTGAAAGCTGTCTGAAAATGTTTTTAATGATAGCTGTCGCTTCACCTGAACATTTGAAAAGAAATTCCAAAGAATCGGCGGTAAAAGGCCGATGCCGATGCCGATGCCGATGCTCAATTTTGTGCCGATACTAGCCGATGCCGATGCCGATTAATCGGTCGGACTCTAATAAGAAGTTCTTTTAAAAATCCCGACGATTATGGAAAGAATAAGCTTGGTGGCCCTACACAAACCCCAAAAGAGTGGTGCAAATGACATATCTAAAGGTTAGCTACTAGGAACAGCATGATTTATCATACAATTTTAAATGTATTTGAATCTCTGCCACAAGTAAAAGTTCACAATAAATAATAAACACAGTTTTGGTACTTAAGCTTAGTATCCAGCTCTTAAGAAAAGCAAAAACTCCATATAAAATGACGTACAAGAAATGGCTAAGAAATTTTCTTGAGTCAAATTTCCTTAAGGCAGTACGCAGTTCTTCAGAAATTTAGTACGCTTTCTACTACGGTTTTCTAAAGTTTTTTGTGAAAAAAGAGCACAAGGCAACCCAGGTTTGCAACAGAAATATATGCCCGTTCCATTATTTCTTGAGGAAAGAGTGAGGCAACAGGCTGTGAGGTATAAAAAATGTCAAAATTCCTTGGACACACACGCGAAATAATGGCAATTTTTTCTTGACCGTTTTCTTAAGAGCTGGATACTAAGCTTTAGCGTGAAGAAATAAATCGCTGTGGTTTAGCCCACTCTATGGCACGAAATGAGTTTTTAGCATTTTATAAAAAGTAAAAATTTTGTACGAAGAATTGAAAAACGCTTTTTTCAGTGATGAACAAAACTTCAATATAGTTGGTCCTGGTGCCCACCATAAATATTCGAGAGTCTTTCGGCTTCCATGGCAAACCTGTCCTGGCGCAAAGAATCTCTCATTTCAAGTAAAAAGCATATAGCTTTGGAAAACAAATAAAATCTTTTCACTTTGAGAAAAATTAATATCCAGAAGTAGAAACATTCTTTGCGCATTAAGTTGGCAAATTTTTTGCTCACTTCGACCGAAGATAATTGAAAATTCCAGCGGTAAAACGTTGATATTCATAACGTGTGAACAACAAATTCCTTTTTGAAGGAATAAAATATCTTCATTTAGAATATCTAGCTTCAAATATGGGCTTTAATACCACATGCCGCAAAACGTAAAACAAATAAAATTGTCCAACAGAAATACAATCCAAAACCAACAATTAAAATTATCTTCCAAACTTTTTTTTAAAATAACCTAAAACTTGTTTATAATATAATGGTATATAATAGTACAATTAAATTATCTTGTTATAAACTATTACGTATTTATTTTTTTATATTCTTTTGATAAAATTAATTAATACAATTATTGGGGAAAGACATCAAAGATCTATTATTGGCTTTTCATTGAAACTAGTTGAAATATTGCACATATAATTATTTTACTGGGGTATATTCAGGAATTAGGTGTGTTTTAGGTGTTCTTCAATGCCACCAAAACCAATTTAGGTGCTACATTGGTTTCCGAGGCTTCATTCTTGTGAAGGTAAGATGAATTTTATTGAAATAATTTTGGTTTCAAATGAAGACTTCAAATTTTTTTTACTAGGTGTATTCCGTTATTTTTTGAAATAAATTCATAAAATTTTGTTCGTAAATGTAAATATCCATTTTAAAATGCATAGTTGGTATGAAATGGCGATGAAAATGCAGCTCTCAAGAAAACAGCCGAGAAAAAAAATTTCCATTATTTCGTGTGTAAGTGTGTCCAAGAAATTTTGCAATCTCATACGTCACAGCCTGCTGCCTCACTCTTTCCTCAAGAAATAATGGAACGGGTATATATATCTGTATCAAACATTGGTTGCCTTGTGCTCTTTTTTTTACAAAAAACTTTAGAAAACCGTAGTAGAAAGCGTAGCAAAATTCTTAAGAACTGCGTACTGCCTTAAGGAAGTTTTACTCAAGAAAATTTCTTAGCCATTTTTTGTACGTTATTTTATATGGAGTTTTTGCTTTCCTTACTGGCCTTTAAGTTTGACATTCACAAAAGCGAAGAAATTCGCGAATGTGAACAGGTTTGGTTTTAATTAGTTCACATTATCCACTGCTCTCGTCATTTGCTCCGATTCAGGCGCTTTGTAGTCCTAGAACTCGAGGGTGGAATGAAACGAAATTCCTTTGAAATTGCTGGCAAATTTTAGATGTGATGTGCGCTTCCAAGATATAAAAGAAGTGAGCTAGGTCCCCTTTCAGGCACGTCAAGTCTTGAAAGCAATTTTTATCGCATTCTCTTTTGTGTTTTCTCTTTGCTTCCACACGCGTCAAGTTTTATTGAATTCAAGTCCTCGGATCTTTAAATGGGAAGCAACGAAAAGATCAAAAGAGAACAAGAAAACTTGAAACGAATTGACGGTACGGAGGTATCTGTATTCTTCCCCTCTCTTCCCACCTCCTTCACCAACGAACGAGCAGACTTGAAAGCAAGACTTGACGTGTCTGAAAGGGGACTAGCGCAAATTCGAACAACAAAGCCACCTGTACGCATGAGATTCAACTTCTTAACTTTTTGTGAATTTCTCGGAAAGCAATGGAGCTCAGTGATGAAATTGATGGTACAATTATACTTTTTAGGTACATTTTGAATCTCAAAAGTACATTGGTACTACATCGACATTTTTGGTACAATTTTGTCAAAATACGGCACGGCGCCAAATTCTGTCGAAATACCACTATGTATACTTGAGAACTTGAATGTGGATGAAAGTATACTCATCTTTTTCCACTTCATACAAGACGTGGTGTTTATTAAAAACGAAAGACTTACTAAAATCAATAAACAGTTGCTGTAATAATATAAACCGTAGGAAAGACTAAATATTTTGCACTATATTTTTCTGAAACTTAGAATGATTGCATTGAATTCAATTATTTTTTGTAAACTATTTTTTGTGTTACTTGCACTTCATAAACATACTTGAATGCTTTTGTTGCTTGCCTTGATATCTTCATTTGTATTGGTAGCTTAGAGTACAACTTCACAAAATGATTTTCATACGTCCAGAATTGTATTCTTAGGGGTTTGTTGGCCCTTTAAAACTACCCTGCAGAAAATGGCACTAGTTTGTAGCTAACTATTAACTAAGTAGCAGTCGACTGTGGTAACTATTTGTTAACTATTTCCTTTGGCCGTAACTAACTACTTTTGAAGGGCGATGGCCGAAAAATAGTTAGAACTGGTTTCCTCTGCATTAGATGTCAACTAACTTATGGCTAACTACTTTTGGACATGAAATATCAATAAAAAAAGATTTTTTAAATTTTTTATATTTTTATTTATTTACTTATTTTATTTAACATTACATATTGGCTTATTTGTTTACATGTTCTTTTTTAGGTGATCTCATAATTGAATTCGATCAGACAGAACATCAAAATGTTAATATAAAATTTCGACCTTTATTTTATTTGTCCTAAAAGAATCTGCGAAGTGCAGAAAAATAATGTATTGAAAGTAATTTTTGTATGAAAATATTTAAATAGCAACTTGTAAAGAAACCAAACTCACGATAACGTCTGCGTCATGCAGACATGCATGCATGCTGTTCAATTTTACAACTAACTTAAAGCTAGTTTTGTCGTAGCTAATTAAATGTTAGTTATTTATCGAAATCCCACAAAAAAGCTAACTGGAAGTTGGTTATTTTAATCAATTGATGACTTTTTTATGAAGGGTAGTTATTCATGGTCATCGATGATATTCAGCCTGACTGCATGCTTACCTATCACGCAATGACCAGTTAGAACTTCCACCAGAAGTGAGAAGTGTAACTTGCTTAGTCTCGCGAGCTCCCTGGACCGCCCTCGGTCTACACGTGACCAGAAGGACTTAGCCGCCCTGCATTCCAGGGTACGCTTAGCTGGCTACATGCCCATCTGTCCAAACGTAGACCGCAAGAGGTCAGGGGAGTACCCAGACCTTGAGCAATTTCTCAAGTGTTCCCTGTTTTGTAGAGGTAATACACTAGAGAGCAAACAATCCGAAGCCTCCTGTATTGCGGCTACCTCTGCTTGGAAAACGCTACAGTGATCCGGAGGCCTGAACTTTAAGTTGATGAAGAATTTTTTCTTTTTACATTTTTGAATGAAAACAAAAATTTCATCAAATATTCGGATTGCTTGAAGGTTTCTGCAAACTTTCTGTTCGCATACTATCCTGGATATTTTTCTCTTGTTAGAGAACAGATTTCACCATTTCACAGGAATTTTGTTGCTGGGCGAGTTTTACTGGAGATTTTAAACGAACGTACCTATAGAGAAATTTACCTAACTTAAAAACATATATGTTGGTACTTTTTCAGCTGATGTGGTGAATTTTTTTTTTGCCATTTGGTACAAAATTAAAAAACGTATTTATCATCCCTGATGGAGCTACTAAATGTTTATTTTGAACACTTACAAGAAACCTAATTCTAGCATATATTTGGGAAATTTAAAACCAAAATTTAAAGATTGGTCAGCTAGCTTAACGTTAGCATAGCTGACCAACACATTTTTAAGATTTACTCGGAAACCGATAGAGCACCTAAATTAGTATTGGTGGCGTTGGAGAACACCCAAAAGACACCTAATTTCAGCATATATTTGGAAATCAAAACCAAACCACTTGAACCAAAATTTAAAGATCTATCTGACCTAGATTAATAGCGCTAAGCTAGCTGAACAACACATTTCTGCGAATTTCTTGGAAATCAATGGAGCTCCTAAATTAGTTTTGGTGGCGTTGAAGAACTCCTAAAATACACCTAATTCCTGCATATATTTCGAAAATCAAATACCGAGCTAGCTGAACAACAAATTTTTGCGAATTTCTCAGAAACCAATGGAGCTACTAAATTAGTTTTTGTGGCGTTGAAGAACACCTAAAAGACACCTAATATAGCATATATTTGGAAAATTTAAAACTAAAATTTAAAGATGAGTCAGCTTCGTTAACGTTAACCCAGCTGACCAGCACATTTTTGCGAATTTCTTGGAAACCAATGGATCACGTAAATTAGTTAGTCCTCGATAATTTTTATCGATTTTTGTCGAACTGGGTCAGCTTGGTTTACGGACGTCCAAATAGCATATGTCAGCAAAACTATTTTTACCGTCAGAGAAATCAATTTTAATTCGCTGAAAGCATTCAGGTGTTGAACACAGAGACATTTAAAAGGTTGTGAATAGTGATAAAATATTTCAATATTTCTTTCGAATTATAACTTTTTTCTCTTTGGCGGTAAAATATGTTTTGTCGACATATGATATTTAGTTTATCCGTGAAAGATAGACTTAAGTTGTTTTGTCAAATTTCCACAGATATGTATCTATTTGAATTCAACGTCCCCAATAAGGCGAGTTCATAAATGGTGGTGTTGTTTCATCAGCTGTGAATAGCGTGTGACTGTAAAAATTTTGTATTTCGCTAGTGAGTGAGCGAGAACGTGAGAGTGTCTATTATTTTCTCCCGCCTTTTTCCTTCGGGAAATAATAGCTGAAATTTGACAATGGCACGCTAAAAGCAAAAACCAAATACAAGTACTTTTTGTATTTGTTGAATGGATACCACCCTATATGATTTCGCCTTGGTCCCCAAATTTTGTGATACTTAAATTTTCGTTATAATTCATATATTTTCATATTTTGCCCCACTCTTATATGAAAGGAGGCATTGTGCGACGATCCGAATCAATAAATTAATTTGGCAAAAAACAACCATCCTAATGTGTGTGCATATTCTTAAGAAGCTGTTAGACTTGGCAAGTGCAAGTCCTTTTCAAAAGTCTGTCAAACTCAAGAATTTCCAGAAGAGATTGCAGGAGCAGTAACACCTTGCATGTAAAGTGGCTTTCGAAAGCAGTTTTTATTTCTGAAAATCAAACTTTTCTATACTACTTTTTGTCTGTTTACACGGTGAATGCAGACAAGTCCACTTTCAACTATGTTACGTGACATTTTTATGCTTATAACAAAATTAATGACCTGAAAAATTTACTAAACCTGCTTGTGCCCAAAAACAGTCACAAAATGTCTAATACATTGGGCCGTATGCATAAGCATTGCTTTTACTTAAAATTGCATACCTTTTACTTAAATTTATTTGAACAAATCGAGCAAAAGGTCTGAAATTTTATGAAAAAAGCATTTGCTTAAGTTTTATGCATACGGCCCATTAATACTCAAATACTCCACATCTGTAGAATAAATTAATTACACGTATTTTTCATATTTTATTCCACATTATTATAATTTCATATAAGTTGCAATTATTCCTCCAAAGCGATTTGCGTAATTTCAGTTGCAGTTACACCTTGGAAGTTTTATTTCCAAAAGCAATTTCTGCAAATCTGGACTTTGTGACCTGTTAACACGGGAAAGTAGACTTTCGATTTCGCATTTTGACAGCAAAATGCGTAGAAAAAGAGCTTGCATTGCCACGTTTAACCGCACCTTTACTCCAAGCAATACACAAATAATTATTTCAACCACCAACAGATGAGATTTTAAGTATAATAATGCCAAAAACTGTTGCAGGATTTGCTCAAGCAGCGTAAAATTTTGAAAATCAATAACAATGCATTTATCCGCTGTTTCTTTAGTACTTTTTTATTCTTTTGTGATGCTTTCGGTGTATTGAATTTCAGTGCCCCTCTTCCCGTACTAAGTAAAATCAAAATTATGAAATTATTAGGAAACTATCTAACAGGGTATGTACGTGTATTGAAAGGTTCAAATACAAACCTGTTATAATATGAACTGCGTTTATTTGGCTTTGTTAAAAAAATGCGGCTGTGTAAGCCGACTACTCTTGAGGATGGAGCCTTGTCGTATGCTATGGGCATTTGTTTGATTAACTTTTCTACATTTACACTCCGTTACAAAATTATGGTTTATCTAACGAGGTTACGTAAAATACCAAATTCGTATATGTTCCAAAAGTTTGTCTTTGAGAACGCGCTCCACATATATAAAGTTTATTTTCGGCGATCACCTGCTGAAGAGTAGAAAATTTAACATCTTGTCCTCCCAAATTAACATGAAACCGTTGACAAGTATGTATAACAAAAAATATATATATGTACATACAATTAAGATTTTTTCATTGAAAACGACTCCCCTAATCAACACTTCGACATGTTTGAGGTATCGTCTTGCAACGTGGGTTCAGAAAATGTGTTAAAGTTTCATAAATGGTCCTCCGAATTCTTAAAAATTAGGTTAAAGGGTTGCGAAAAAAGTACAGTACAAGGGCATGCGGGTACACTAGAGTGGTCCCTCTTTTTAAAATTAGGCAGTGCTCACGCAAATTTGTGTTCCTTTTGCTAAAGAATTAAAGTACATAACTTGGTCGCTTATGTCCATTTTAATTTTACTTAAAGCTACTCGTCCTTCAATCCGTGCGCACGCGAAATCCCTCAGGAAACTGATGTTTTGTAATATATTATAATATGCTTTCGAGGCCGCTGAATATAATAGGAAAGTTATTTTTTCGATCAGGCGTCTACCTTTTTAGATATTCTGAAACGAAAGAAACGAGAAAAAATTCCGAAATTTCACTTTGAAAGTTGATTATTTCTTAGAATAAAAATGTATTTGATTTTATGTCAGTAATGATATTTATATCCACATTTTTAACAAACAAAATGAGTCATAGCAGAGAATTTTATGATCATAACTTCCCGAGATATCGGGAAATTTTTGAACCTGAATATAAATGTGTGGTTAATACCTGCATTTAGAAAACGTACCGCTTTAAATTTTTGGCGTTTGCAAGATGTTTTGAAGTTATATCTGATATTTTCAACGTCACGTATTGAGAAATATTAAAAAAAACGTAAAAAATAAAAAAAAAAATGTTTCTTGATTCCTGAAGAGGTATGTGTTTACCTTAGTAATCTCAATGGTGCTTATGTCGTATCGATTCTTATGCAAAAACTTCAAATTTTTTTTAATAAAAATACTTTTTTAATCATTTTGCATTTGGTTAACGTTATCAACTTGCATTTAGTTAGCATAAAGCAATGAGTGCGGAAACAAGTAGTAAGTAGTAGTTTTTTCTTTTTTTAACCGACTTCAAAAAGGAGAAGGTTATGAGTTCGTCGGAATATTTTTATTTATTTATTTTATAAATTTTTTTTTATGTATGTATGTTACCCCATAACTTTGGACCACGTTAACCGATTTCTATATTTCTTTTTTAAAGGAAAGGTGTTACCTCACAGGTGGTCCCATACTAATTTGGTTAAGATCCGATCATTGCGTCATGAAGAAATTAGCAATGATCTTAAATTTGTATACGGGAATTGAAGTCGGTTTTGTTTTTTGCTTAAAAATTACTTATTTTCTTTTTCAGACAGTTAAAAATAATGTATAAAGACCCCTCCCACTTAAACCGAATTGGAGAACAGCTGTTTCGCTCAAAGTAGCATTCGAACAGCAGAACCAAAACTTCTTTAATTTAAGATTTCTAGGCATTTGGTTTAATATTGGAAAATAAAATATTAACCAATTTAATAATACATTTGTTTGCAAATTATTAGTCTCAAATAAAGTTTATTTCAGGCATTACTTCACTGCCATTAATCTTTTCTGCTGCAGTCCTTATTAAATTAATTAGAAACTTAGAGAAATAACATTTTGTGTATAAAATTTACTTGAGTTACGTTTTAAATGTTTTATTTATTTTTTTGATCATGCTAGGTAATTTTTTACCAAAAGGAACACAAATTTTCGTAACCCTGAATAATATAAAAAAAAAAGATTGGTGGACCTCTTCAGTAATCGAGAAAATTATGTTCTGTTACTTTTTCATATTTTTTACGTTTTTTTAAGTTGTTTCTCAACATCTGATACGAAGCAAAAAAACTAGTTCAGCGCATTCTGTGACCTTGAAAACATCAGATAACACCTCAAAAAGTAGCCGCCACGCATCTAGATTAAGGTTCAATAATTTGCCGATATCTCGAGAAGGTATGAACGTAAAATTCTCTGCTATGATTTATTTGGTTTGCTAAAAATGCAGCTATAAACATCATTACTGACATTAAATTAAATACGTTTTTTTCTAAGAAATAATCAACTTTTAAACTGAAATTTCGAAATTTTTTCTCGTTTCTTTTTAATTTTTTTTTCGCAATATCTAAAAAGGTAGGAGTCTGATCGAAAAAGTAACTTTCCTATTATATTCAGCGGCCTCGAGAGCATATTATAAGATCTTATAAAATTTAAATTTCTTGAAAATTTCGCCTGCGCACGAATTGAAGAACGAGTAGCTCTAAGTAATATTAAAATGGACTTGAGCGATCTCTAAATTCTATTATTTTTTTAAAACCAAGTTATGTACTTTCATTTTTTAGCAAAAGGAACACATATTTGCGTGAGCACTGAATATATAATATTAAAAAGAGGGATAGAGAGGGGAGTGTTATTCTACATTTCAATAACTTTCCAACGATACCTTATACGTTGAATTCCGGCCACTAGTTGAAAAGATGGCCCGTGCCAAATTTCTAGTCCGAGTTTTAATCTGTCGTTTAAACTAAGTTTAAAATCAGTGTGCAGTTTTTCAGTAAAATTTAAACGTAGTTTAACTTAGTTTAAACGCCCAATCTGGGTGGGTTAAACCGAGTTTAAACTATCAGCTGTTAAGTTGTATATTTGTAGTCAGCTGCCAAATTTTATTTATTTATTTACAACAATTAATTATAATACATATTACTATAATATTATAACTAATTAAAAAAAGGAAACTTATGGGTACTAGTTGCATAGACCATCGACCCTATATTAAAAGCGAATTGAATTAAGCTTAGTGTACATATGTATATGGAAAAAAAAAAATAAAAAATAAAAAATTTCCATTCATTAATTATACGAACGATGCTTTGCCTTATATAAGGTGGTATAACTTGGCAGATTACGGAATGACGTGACAATATTAATATTCGAGGAGTTTATATCTTTAAGTAGCGAAGACGGTGTTTTTGAGTTGAAGTGTTGACGCCTGATGTTGTCCAGTGACTTACAGTCATCCAGTAGATGTGTAACGGTTGGGGTTAGTCCGCATCTTGGGCATATTGATCTATTTTCTCCGGTTAAGAGGTGTGAGTGTGATATTTTTATGTGGCCAATTCTCATACGGGTTACCACACTGCAGTCGCGGCGATTTAAGTCGGCTGGGAAGCGGATGCTGTTTTTATATGGGTTGATGGCTTTATATGTGTGGTTGAAAGACGACCACTCATTTGACTCCACTTCTTGGTTGATCATTTTTATTTTGTTGGAAATATCTTCTTCAATGCCAGGGACAATCATGTGGCAGGGGCGTATACTAGCGTTTCTGGCAGCGGTATCAGCAAGCTCGTTGCCGTGTATTCCTTTGTGACTGGGAACCCACATCAATTTGATTTTTCTGGGAGATTTGACACAAATCTCGCGTATCTCGGCGAGTAAACTATTGTTACTGTAAATATTTTGTATTCCCGAGATGGTTGATAGGCTGTCAGTGGCTATGACAAATTTTCCTTTGTTGGACTGCGCATATTTTGCCGCTTCAAATACTGCGACTGCTTCAGCTGAAAACACTGAGTAGTAGGATGGAAGTATGCCTGTTGATATGTCGGCTCCTTTGGAATTGATGACAGCGAATGCCGTGACTGATTCGCTTTTCGATCCGTCTGTATATAACCATTGCCAATTGTTTGCGTTGAGTTGAGCTGCCTCTTTCGCGAATATTTTTTTGTAAATTGCAGAGTTGGTAGTTGGTTTGCTATACTGCTGGAGTACCGTGTTGAATGATGAACGCTTTAGCAGCCAGGGAGCTGTTGGGCTGATTCTATTACGCGAGCTCGTAGCAATGTCGTATTGCTTGCAGAAAGAGATACTTCTGCGTAGGGTGGATGTCACCTTAAACTTTCGTACGCTCTTAGCTGCTTTCTTTACGTCATTTTGAAGAATGGTGTTGGTTGTGCACAAAAGTTTTGGTATGAGTTTGAGCGTTGTTTGTAGAACTCTTTCGGAGATTGATGGCAGTCCCGCTTCAGCTAGTATACATTTGGTGGGGCTGGTTGGAAAGGCATTAATACTCTGCCGGGCAGCCGTATGATATGGGGATTGAAGAAGTCGGATGTTTGACTTTGCACACCATCCGTATATCGATCTTGGACAGCATAAGAGCCTTAGTCACTTGTGTTAATATTGTCGGATGAACCATCGAGCGCCTGGAGCTAAGGAATCTAATTATGTTGAGGCGTTTGTTTAGACTTTCTCTCACGTACTTACAATGGTGCTTAAATGTAAACCTTTTATCAGAAGTTACACCTAGTAGTTTAAGGTTGTCAGTGAATTCAATAGTACAATTGTCATATATCAATGGAGGATAATTGCAGTAGTGTTTTTTACAAATATGTAAGATTTTACATTTATTAATCGCTAAAGCTGCTCCTGAGAATTTGCCCCATTCTTTGATATCACATAGTATTTTTAAATATATATTGTTTAAAGCTACTGTATCATTTATCTTGCTAAAGAGCAAAGCATCGTCTGCATAAATAAACAGTTCAATATTTTTGTGTTTAAGAATCACATTATTTAATCGTTCAAATGCGATCATAAATAATACCACTGATAGTGGGGATCCCTGTGGGATGCCATTGTATAATGTATAAAAATCTGACAGTGTGTTGTTTACTCTAACGCGAAAGGAACGTCCGGTCATGAAAGCCTTTACTAAATTGAAAGTCTTTGGACCCACACCCCAGCTGGCGAGTTGTTGAAGTACAGCATGCACCCCCACGCGATCATAAGCTCTTTCAAAATCAGTAGCCAGAATGGTTACATGATTTTTAGCTGAAAGAGCGTCGGACACGTAGTGTTGAAGATGCAACAGAGAATCCATGGTACAATGTTTTGACTTGAAAGCGGTTTGATTAGGGCTGATAAATTTATTTTTCGTTATGTACCATAGTAGTCGTTTTGCGAGCATTTTCTCAGCGACTTTGCTTAGGCATGATAGTAGTGATATCGGCCGGAAACTATTTACTTCATGTGAGGGTTTGTTTGGTTTCGGTATAGGGACTACGATTCCCGATCGCCAGCTGTGAGGGTAGCTGCCTTTGTTTAACATAAGGTTATACATCTCAAGAAGTTTAATTTTCGCACTTTGTGGCAAATTTTTTAGCATTGGATAGGAAATGCGATCATAACCAGGCGTTTTACCTTTTGCACTTTGTAAGGCTAATTCAAGTTCTGTGAAAGAAAAGTCATATTCTAGGTGCTTCGCAGATAACGTTAATCTGCTGGGATTATACCTCTGCGTGAGTATTCTGTTTTTGTTTTCAACGTATTCTTTAGAGAAATTTTCATCTTTGGAGTACTGGGACCAATGGCTGCCAAAGGCATTCGCTATTTCGGAAGTGGTGGTGAAGACTTTTTGGTCTTTTTCCAGTGATACTATAGTGTGTGATGGGATACCGATTATAGATTTTATGTCATGCCAGACTTTTTTTATGCTAGACGTAGGTGATATTTTGGCCGAAAATTCTTCAAAGGAAGCACGTTTGGCAGCCTTTGCTGCTTTTTTAAAAATGGCATTGGCTTTCTTGTATGTAATTAAGTTAGGTATGGTCCCAGTTTTTTTATAAATACTCCAACAAGTTTGTTTATCTTGTCTTAATTTATTTAGCTCTTGGTTCCACCAACGCACTGTGCATGTCTGGCGGCAAGGTTTTGTTTGAGGGATTGATTGATTTGCAACAGTTTTAATAGCTTTGGTAATTCTTGCCGCAAGAAGGTTGACATCAGAAGTGGTTGCGAAAGTGAAACGCTCTATGCAGTTCGCCTGGTATCTGTGCCAATCAGCTTGGTCAATTTTAAATTTCACCGATATTGCACGTTTTTCAGTTTTAAATTGAGTCTGAAAGGTAGTGGTTATCGGGTAGTGATCGCTACCGTGAAGATCTTTCGATATTTTCCATTCACAGTTTGGCATGAGACTGGGTGTGACTAAAGTCAAATCAATATGGGTAAAAGAACTGTGTGTAGATAAGTGCGTGGGTGAACCATTATTTAGTACAGCTAGATCGGCTGAGAGGATGACATCTTCTAGTATTTTGCCCCTGGAGTTAACGTCGTGCGAGCCCCAGAGTGGGCTCCAGGAGTTTAAATCGCCAGTCAATATAATTGGCGTACTTATTGGTGTCAAAAATTTAAGCAGTTCTCTGGATGAGAAACTTTGTTGTGGCGGTATATAGCTATTAAGCACAGTCACTTTAGGGTTAAGGCGTATCTCAATCCCCAGTGTGCATATGGTAGAGTTAATATTTAAAGGTTCATGTGGGATATGTTTTTTGATTAGGATACCAATGCCTTGTTTAGCACTTAGGTTCGTATCTAAGTTACAAAAATACCCAGTGAAGTTGTTCGGGCAGAAAAAATTACGTGTATTGAAAGGAAAGTGTGTTTCTTGTATACATATTACGTCGGGATTTTGTTCTTTTATAATTAGTAGTAGTTCGTGGTAATTATTGTTGTAGCCGTTCATATTCCATTGTAGTATAGAGATACACATGGGAGGGAGAAGGGCGTTATAAGTTGTTTTTTTCTAAGCAAGAGAGTTCCTCATTGGAGAATGCCGCAGAAAGAGATGCGCAATCGTTGTCATTAAGT
>NW_023462902.1:0-16496 GCF_013731165.1 Rhagoletis pomonella | reverse complement strand
CGGCCTTCGGCCGCACTTAGGGATTATAACCCTTACTAAGTAGAATTCTCCTTTCTGTGTTGCCGGAAAAGAAGGGCGGAAGTATTTTTGCGCAGAACTTCTCTCTGCGTAGGCGGCCTTCGGCCGCGCTTAGGGATTATAACTCTTACTAAGTAGAATTCTCCTTTCTGTGTTGCCGGAAAAGGGGGCCGGAAGTACTTTTGCGCAGAACTCCTTTCTACGTAGGCGGCCTTCGGCCGCGCTTAGGGATTATAACCCTTACTAAGTAGAATTCTCCTTTCTGTATTGCCGGAAAAGAAGGGCGGACGTATTTTTGCGCAGAACTTTTCTCTGCGTAGGCGGCTTTCAGCCGCGCTTAGGGATTAAAACCCTTACTAAGTAGAAGTAAATAATTCATATTAGAAAAAACGAAATTATCCATATGCACACTTTCGTTAGAAAACCGAAATAATGCATGCACGCACAATTTCAGTTCAAAACCGAAATAATGCATATGGCAAAAACCGAAATAAAGCATACATGCACAGTTTCGGATGAAAACCGAAATAATGCATATGTGAAAGACGAAGGTATGCATACATGCACAGTTTCAGTTCAAAACCGAAATAATGCATATGGCAAAAACCGAAATAATGCATGCATGCACAGTTTCGGTTGAAAACCGAAATAATGCATATGCATACTTTCGTTTTAAAAGCGAAATAATGCATATGAAAAAAAAAACGAAGTAATGCATACATGCACAGTTTCGGTTTAAAACCGAAATAATGCATATGGTAAAAACCGAAATAAAGCATACATGCACAGTTTCGGTTGAAACCGAAATAATGTCTAAATGCACAGTTTACATATGCGCAATTTCGGTGCCCCTTACATAATAACAATAAAAATAGTTTCTTAAAGATTTTTTTTGAAAAAATCCCCTCAATTGACAAAACGGGTTAAGCTTAAAAAATTTGCGTAAAAATATTTTAAAAAATTAAAAAAAATTTTTAACGGAATCTTGATAATGAGATTTTTGATGCTGTTTCTAACTTTTTTCAAAGATTGGTATAAGAAAAACTTGAATAACTGAGCCTAAACTCTCCAGATTTAGACTTGTGAGATACCATTGGAAAGGTATTTTCTCACCCTTTCTTTGCTAATAAACTCATTCAAACGATGGAAGAGAAAGGTAGGATAAACGAACGTCATTCAAAGTTGAATTAAGATGTGGTGGTATTCGAAAAAACAAGATGGGACACGAATGACTTCTTTTGGCCAGAAATAAACACAGTGTGAAAATACCTTTCTACTGAGATTCCATAAGTCTAAATCAGAACATTTTTGGCCCAGTTATTCAAGTTTTTCGTAAACCAATCTTTGAAAAAAGTAAAAAAAAAAACAGCATCAAACATCTCATTCTTACAATTCCGTTGAAGGGATTTTTAAATATTTGTATGCAGATTTTTTAAGCTTAATCTAATTTTTCATTTGAGGGGACTTTTTTCTAAAAGTTCTTTAAGAAACAATTTTTATTCATCAAAAGCTTAATTTTTGGAGGTATTTTCAAATTGGTCCAGCTCGCTTAAATCTTAATATTTTTCCGAAATATTTTGGTGGACGTCTTAAAATATAATTAATTTTGTAATCTCTGCGGAAAAACCGCAACTTTTTTTGGTGATGCAGTCTAATGTACATACATACATATGTATGTGTAAAAATATATGTACTTATATCACATTTATGTACATTACATAAAACACTTTTTTATATGGTGCTAAGCAAAAAATATTTAGGAACATAAAATTTGATTTCGTTTTGTACTAAAATACCCTCTTTTGCTCTCACCCCCTAGGATTGTTCTATATCGAAAAAAGTATACCCATATTTTTTTATTTTGAAATCAAAAAATATTTAGAGGTCGCTCAAAGCGCTCAAAGTTTTCCATGTATTTTTATTTGGGAAAAAACAACTTTTCGTAGAAATGGTATAGAATTCTTGAAAACCAATATTTTTCGATCGGAAAACTCTGGTTCTCTTCAGGAGACTTTCAGTAATAAGACCCAATTGTTTATTTAACCATTTTTTAATACTAACGATTTTTTATTGGTCCCCCCATTGAATTTTTCGTTGCGATGAAAAAATGGTTAAATAAAAATTTGAGTATTATTATTGGGAATCTGCTGCAGACAAATTGAGTTCCATTTCTACGAAAAGTTGTTTTTTCCCCATACAAAATACATGGAAAACTTTGGGCGCTTTGGGCGACCTCTACATATTTTTTAATTTTGAAATAAAAAAATTGAGATACATTTTTTTCGGTATAGAACAATCCTAGGGGGTGGGGGTGAGAGCATAAAAATTCCGACTTTACTTTTCCACGTGTATTTTTGGACCACCCTAATGTACATACAAATAGTGGTCCACAAAATAGAAGAATTGCGATATTTTGATCGATTTTGTCTTTTTTATTTAATGTTTATTATTTTTTTTATAAAAGTCTAGCTGGTATACAACAAACACCATATAAATTCAGATTTCAAACTTTGTACAAAAATTAGAAAAAATTCTGCTTATTTTCACCAAAACTTCAAACTTTTTAATCAGAATTTTGGTATGCAGTTTTGTAGACCATTTCATTCTAGTATAATGAAGTGCAAGTTTCAAGCTGCTATTAAATCCCGTTAATTTTTGGCAATTTTTTGCCAAGAAAATTGTCGCACATACTTTTGTATGGAAAAAACGTGAAACACCTTCAACAAAAAAAAACAAAAAAAAATCATTTTTGAAAGCTGTCTGAAAATGTTTTTAATGATAGCTGTCGCTTCACCTGAACATTTGAAAAGAAATTCCAAAGAATCGGCGGTAAAAGGCCGATGCCGATGCCGATGCCGATGCTCAATTTTGTGCCGATACTAGCCGATGCCGATGCCGATTAATCGGTCGGACTCTAATAAGAAGTTCTTTTAAAAATCCCGACGATTATGGAAAGAATAAGCTTGGTGGCCCTACACAAACCCCAAAAGAGTGGTGCAAATGACATATCTAAAGGTTAGCTACTAGGAACAGCATGATTTATCATACAATTTTAAATGTATTTGAATCTCTGCCACAAGTAAAAGTTCACAATAAATAATAAACACAGTTTTGGTACTTAAGCTTAGTATCCAGCTCTTAAGAAAAGCAAAAACTCCATATAAAATGACGTACAAGAAATGGCTAAGAAATTTTCTTGAGTCAAATTTCCTTAAGGCAGTACGCAGTTCTTCAGAAATTTAGTACGCTTTCTACTACGGTTTTCTAAAGTTTTTTGTGAAAAAAGAGCACAAGGCAACCCAGGTTTGCAACAGAAATATATGCCCGTTCCATTATTTCTTGAGGAAAGAGTGAGGCAACAGGCTGTGAGGTATAAAAAATGTCAAAATTCCTTGGACACACACGCGAAATAATGGCAATTTTTTCTTGACCGTTTTCTTAAGAGCTGGATACTAAGCTTTAGCGTGAAGAAATAAATCGCTGTGGTTTAGCCCACTCTATGGCACGAAATGAGTTTTTAGCATTTTATAAAAAGTAAAAATTTTGTACGAAGAATTGAAAAACGCTTTTTTCAGTGATGAACAAAACTTCAATATAGTTGGTCCTGGTGCCCACCATAAATATTCGAGAGTCTTTCGGCTTCCATGGCAAACCTGTCCTGGCGCAAAGAATCTCTCATTTCAAGTAAAAAGCATATAGCTTTGGAAAACAAATAAAATCTTTTCACTTTGAGAAAAATTAATATCCAGAAGTAGAAACATTCTTTGCGCATTAAGTTGGCAAATTTTTTGCTCACTTCGACCGAAGATAATTGAAAATTCCAGCGGTAAAACGTTGATATTCATAACGTGTGAACAACAAATTCCTTTTTGAAGGAATAAAATATCTTCATTTAGAATATCTAGCTTCAAATATGGGCTTTAATACCACATGCCGCAAAACGTAAAACAAATAAAATTGTCCAACAGAAATACAATCCAAAACCAACAATTAAAATTATCTTCCAAACTTTTTTTTTAAATTACCTAAAACTTGTTTATAATATAATGGTATATAATAGTACAATTAAATTATCTTGTACTTACGTATTTATAAAGTTGTTTTTATAATATTTTGATAAAATTAATTAATACAATTATTGGGGAAAGACATCAAAGATCTATTATTGGCTTTTCATTGAAACTAGTTGAAATATTGCACATATAATTATTTTACTGGGGTATATTCAGGAATTAGGTGTGTTTTAGGTGTTCTTCAATGCCACCAAAACCAATTTAGGTGCTACATTGGTTTCCGAGGCTTCGTTCTTGTGAAGGTAAGAAGAATTTTATTGAAATAATTTTGGTTTCAAATGAAGACTTCAAATTTTTTTTACTAGGTGTATTCCGTTATTTTTTGAAATAAATTCATAAAATTTTGTTCGTAAATGTAAATATCCATTTTAAAGTGCATAGTTGGTATGAAATGGCGATGAAAATGCAGCTCTCAAGAAAACAGCCGAGAAAAAAAATTTCCATTATTTCGTGTGTAAGTGTGTCCAAGAAATTTTGCAATCTCATACGTCACAGCCTGCTGCCTCACTCTTTCCTCAAGAAATAATGGAACGGGTATATATATCTGTATCAAACATTGGTTGCCTTGTGCTCTTTTTTTTACAAAAAACTTTAGAAAACCGTAGTAGAAAGCGTAGCAAAATTCTTAAGAACTGCGTACTGCCTTAAGGAAGTTTTACTCAAGAAAATTTCTTAGCCATTTTTTGTACGTTATTTTATATGGAGTTTTTGCTTTCCTTACTGGCCTTTAAGTTTGACATTCACAAAAGCGAAGAAATTCGCGAATGTGAACAGGTTTGGTTTTAATTAGTTCACATTATCCACTGCTCTCGTCATTTGCTCCGATTCAGGCGCTTTGTAGTCCTAGAACTCGAGGGTGGAATGAAACGAAATTCCTTTGAAATTGCTGGCAAATTTTAGATGTGATGTGCGCTTCCAAGATATAAAAGAAGTGAGCTAGGTCCCCTTTCAGGCACGTCAAGTCTTGAAAGCAATTTTTATCGCATTCTCTTTTGTGTTTTCTCTTTGCTTCCACACGCGTCAAGTTTTATTGAATTCAAGTCCTCGGATCTTTAAATGGGAAGCAACGAAAAGATCAAAAGAGAACAAGAAAACTTGAAACGAATTGACGGTACGGAGGTATCTGTATTCTTCCCCTCTCTTCCCACCTCCTTCACCAACGAACGAGCAGACTTGAAAGCAAGACTTGACGTGTCTGAAAGGGGACTAGCGCAAATTCGAACAACAAAGCCACCTGTACGCATGAGATTCAACTTCTTAACTTTTTGTGAATTTCTCGGAAAGCAATGGAGCTCAGTGATGAAATTGATGGTACAATTATACTTTTTAGGTACATTTTGAATCTCAAAAGTACATTGGTACTACATCGACATTTTTGGTACAATTTTGTCAAAATACGGCACGGCGCCAAATTCTGTCGAAATACCACTATGTATACTTGAGAACTTGAATGTGGATGAAAGTATACTCATCTTTTTCCACTTCATACAAGACGTGGTGTTTATTAAAAACGAAAGACTTACTAAAATCAATAAACAGTTGCTGTAATAATATAAACCGTAGGAAAGACTAAATATTTTGCACTATATTTTTCTGAAACTTAGAATGATTGCATTGAATTCAATTATTTTTTGTAAACTATTTTTTGTGTTACTTGCACTTCATAAACATACTTGAATGCTTTTGTTGCTTGCCTTGATATCTTCATTTGTATTGGTAGCTTAGAGTACAACTTCACAAAATGATTTTCATACGTCCAGAATTGTATTCTTAGGGGTTTGTTGGCCCTTTAAAACTACCCTGCAGAAAATGGCACTAGTTTGTAGCTAACTATTAACTAAGTAGCAGTCGACTGTGGTAACTATTTGTTAACTATTTCCTTTGGCCGTAACTAACTACTTTTGAAGGGCGATGGCCGAAAAATAGTTAGAACTGGTTTCCTCTGCATTAGATGTCAACTAACTTATGGCTAACTACTTTTGGACATGAAATATCAATAAAAAAAGATTTTTTAAATTTTTTATATTTTTATTTATTTACTTATTTTATTTAACATTACATATTGGCTTATTTGTTTACATGTTCTTTTTTAGGTGATCTCATAATTGAATTCGATCAGACAGAACATCAAAATGTTAATATAAAATTTCGACCTTTATTTTATTTGTCCTAAAAGAATCTGCGAAGTGCAGAAAAATAATGTATTGAAAGTAATTTTTGTATGAAAATATTTAAATAGCAACTTGTAAAGAAACCAAACTCACGATAACGTCTGCGTCATGCAGACATGCATGCATGCTGTTCAATTTTACAACTAACTTAAAGCTAGTTTTGTCGTAGCTAATTAAATGTTAGTTATTTATCGAAATCCCACAAAAAAAGCTAACTGGAAGTTGGTTATTTTAATCAATTGATGACTTTTTTATGAAGGGTAGTTATTCATGGTCATCGATGATATTCAGCCTGACTGCATGCTTACCTATCACGCAATGACCAGTTAGAACTTCCACCAGAAGTGAGAAGTGTAACTTGCTTAGTCTCGCGAGCTCCCTGGACCGCCCTCGGTCTACACGTGACCAGAAGGACTTAGCCGCCCTGCATTCCAGGGTACGCTTAGCTGGCTACATGCCCATCTGTCCAAACGTAGACCGCAAGAGGTCAGGGGAGTACCCAGACCTTGAGCAATTTCTCAAGTGTTCCCTGTTTTGTAGAGGTAATACACTAGAGAGCAAACAATCCGAAGCCTCCTGTATTGCGGCTACCTCTGCTTGGAAAACGCTACAGTGATCCGGAGGCCTGAACTTTAAGTTGATGAAGAATTTTTTCTTTTTACATTTTTGAATGAAAACAAAAATTTCATCAAATATTCGGATTGCTTGAAGGTTTCTGCAAACTTTCTGTTCGCATACTATCCTGGATATTTTTCTCTTGTTAGAGAACAGATTTCACCATTTCACAGGAATTTTGTTGCTGGGCGAGTTTTACTGGAGATTTTAAACGAACGTACCTATAGAGAAATTTACCTAACTTAAAAACATATATGTTGGTACTTTTTCAGCTGATGTGGTGAATTTTTTTTTTGCCATTTGGTACAAAATTAAAAAACGTATTTATCATCCCTGATGGAGCTACTAAATGTTTATTTTGAACACTTACAAGAAACCTAATTCTAGCATATATTTGGGAAATTTAAAACCAAAATTTAAAGATTGGTCAGCTAGCTTAACGTTAGCATAGCTGACCAACACATTTTTAAGATTTACTCGGAAACCGATAGAGCACCTAAATTAGTATTGGTGGCGTTGGAGAACACCCAAAAGACACCTAATTTCAGCATATATTTGGAAATCAAAACCAAACCACTTGAACCAAAATTTAAAGATCTATCTGACCTAGATTAATAGCGCTAAGCTAGCTGAACAACACATTTCTGCGAATTTCTTGGAAATCAATGGAGCTCCTAAATTAGTTTTGGTGGCGTTGAAGAACTCCTAAAATACACCTAATTCCTGCATATATTTCGAAAATCAAATACCGAGCTAGCTGAACAACAAATTTTTGCGAATTTCTCAGAAACCAATGGAGCTACTAAATTAGTTTTTGTGGCGTTGAAGAACACCTAAAAGACACCTAATATAGCATATATTTGGAAAATTTAAAACTAAAATTTAAAGATGAGTCAGCTTCGTTAACGTTAACCCAGCTGACCAGCACATTTTTGCGAATTTCTTGGAAACCAATGGATCACGTAAATTAGTTAGTCCTCGATAATTTTTATCGATTTTTGTCGAACTGGGTCAGCTTGGTTTACGGACGTCCAAATAGCATATGTCAGCAAAACTATTTTTACCGTCAGAGAAATCAATTTTAATTCGCTGAAAGCATTCAGGTGTTGAACACAGAGACATTTAAAAGGTTGTGAATAGTGATAAAATATTTCAATATTTCTTTCGAATTATAACTTTTTTCTCTTTGGCGGTAAAATATGTTTTGTCGACATATGATATTTAGTTTATCCGTGAAAGATAGACTTAAGTTGTTTTGTCAAATTTCCACAGATATGTATCTATTTGAATTCAACGTCCCCAATAAGGCGAGTTCATAAATGGTGGTGTTGTTTCATCAGCTGTGAATAGCGTGTGACTGTAAAAATTTTGTATTTCGCTAGTGAGTGAGCGAGAACGTGAGAGTGTCTATTATTTTCTCCCGCCTTTTTCCTTCGGGAAATAATAGCTGAAATTTGACAATGGCACGCTAAAAGCAAAAACCAAATACAAGTACTTTTTGTATTTGTTGAATGGATACCACCCTATATGATTTCGCCTTGGTCCCCAAATTTTGTGATACTTAAATTTTCGATATAATTCATATATTTTCATATTTTGCCCCACTCTTATATGAAAGGAGGCATTGTGCGACGATCCGAATCAATAAATTAATTTGGCAAAAAACAACCATCCTAATGTGTGTGCATATTCTTAAGAAGCTGTTAGACTTGGCAAGTGCAAGTCCTTTTCAAAAGTCTGTCAAACTCAAGAATTTCCAGAAGAGATTGCAGGAGCAGTAACACCTTGCATGTAAAGTGGCTTTCGAAAGCAGTTTTTATTTCTGAAAATCAAACTTTTCTATACTACTTTTTGTCTGTTTACACGGTGAATGCAGACAAGTCCACTTTCAACTATGTTACGTGACATTTTTATGCTTATAACAAAATTAATGACCTGAAAAATTTACTAAACCTGCTTGTGCCCAAAAACAGTCACAAAATGTCTAATACATTGGGCCGTATGCATAAGCATTGCTTTTACTTAAAATTGCATACCTTTTACTTAAATTTATTTGAACAAATCGAGCAAAAGGTCTGAAATTTTATGAAAAAAGCATTTGCTTAAGTTTTATGCATACGGCCCATTAATACTCAAATACTCCACATCTGTAGAATAAATTAATTACACGTATTTTTCATATTTTATTCCACATTATTATAATTTCATATAAGTTGCAATTATTCCTCCAAAGCGATTTGCGTAATTTCAGTTGCAGTTACACCTTGGAAGTTTTATTTCCAAAAGCAATTTCTGCAAATCTGGACTTTGTGACCTGTTAACACGGGAAAGTAGACTTTCGATTTCGCATTTTGACAGCAAAATGCGTAGAAAAAGAGCTTGCATTGCCACGTTTAACCGCACCTTTACTCCAAGCAATACACAAATAATTATTTCAACCACCAACAGATGAGATTTTAAGTATAATAATGCCAAAAACTGTTGCAGGATTTGCTCAAGCAGCGTAAAATTTTGAAAATCAATAACAATGCATTTATCCGCTGTTTCTTTAGTACTTTTTTATTCTTTTGTGATGCTTTCGGTGTATTGAATTTCAGTGCCCCTCTTCCCGTACTAAGTAAAATCAAAATTATGAAATTATTAGGAAACTATCTAACAGGGTATGTACGTGTATTGAAAGGTTCAAATACAAACCTGTTATAATATGAACTGCGTTTATTTGGCTTTGTTAAAAAAATGCGGCTGTGTAAGCCGACTACTCTTGAGGATGGAGCCTTGTCGTATGCTATGGGCATTTGTTTGATTAACTTTTCTACATTTACACTCCGTTACAAAATTATGGTTTATCTAACGAGGTTACGTAAAATACCAAATTCGTATATGTTCCAAAAGTTTGTCTTTGAGAACGCGCTCCACATATATAAAGTTTATTTTCGGCGATCACCTGCTGAAGAGTAGAAAATTTAACATCTTGTCCTCCCAAATTAACATGAAACCGTTGACAAGTATGTATAACAAAAAATATATATATGTACATACAATTAAGATTTTTTCATTGAAAACGACTCCCCTAATCAACACTTCGACATGTTTGAGGTATCGTCTTGCAACGTGGGTTCAGAAAATGTGTTAAAGTTTCATAAATGGTCCTCCGAATTCTTAAAAATTAGGTTAAAGGGTTGCGAAAAAAGTACAGTACAAGGGCATGCGGGTACACTAGAGTGGTCCCTCTTTTTAAAATTAGGCAGTGCTCACGCAAATTTGTGTTCCTTTTGCTAAAGAATTAAAGTACATAACTTGGTCGCTTATGTCCATTTTAATTTTACTTAAAGCTACTCGTCCTTCAATCCGTGCGCACGCGAAATCCCTCAGGAAACTGATGTTTTGTAATATATTATAATATGCTTTCGAGGCCGCTGAATATAATAGGAAAGTTATTTTTTCGATCAGGCGTCTACCTTTTTAGATATTCTGAAACGAAAGAAACGAGAAAAAATTCCGAAATTTCACTTTGAAAGTTGATTATTTCTTAGAATAAAAATGTATTTGATTTTATGTCAGTAATGATATTTATATCCACATTTTTAACAAACAAAATGAGTCATAGCAGAGAATTTTATGATCATAACTTCCCGAGATATCGGGAAATTTTTGAACCTGAATATAAATGTGTGGTTAATACCTGCATTTAGAAAACGTACCGCTTTAAATTTTTGGCGTTTGCAAGATGTTTTGAAGTTATATCTGATATTTTCAACGTCACGTATTGAGAAATATTAAAAAAAACGTAAAAAATAAAAAAAAAAATGTTTCTTGATTCCTGAAGAGGTATGTGTTTACCTTAGTAATCTCAATGGTGCTTATGTCGTATCGATTCTTATGCAAAAACTTCAAATTTTTTTTAATAAAAATACTTTTTTAATCATTTTGCATTTGGTTAACGTTATCAACTTGCATTTAGTTAGCATAAAGCAATGAGTGCGGAAACAAGTAGTAAGTAGTAGTTTTTTCTTTTTTAACCGACTTCAAAAAGGAGAAGGTTATGAGTTCGTCGGAATATTTTTATTTATTTATTTTATAAATTTTTTTTTATGTATGTATGTTACCCCATAACTTTGGACCACGTTAACCGATTTCTATATTTCTTTTTTAAAGGAAAGGTGTTACCTCACAGGTGGTCCCATACTAATTTGGTTAAGATCCGATCATTGCGTCATGAAGAAATTAGCAATGATCTTAAATTTGTATACGGGAATTGAAGTCGGTTTTGTTTTTTGCTTAAAAATTACTTATTTTCTTTTTCAGACAGTTAAAAATAATGTATAAAGACCCCTCCCACTTAAACCGAATTGGAGAACAGCTGTTTCGCTCAAAGTAGCATTCGAACAGCAGAACCAAAACTTCTTTAATTTAAGATTTCTAGGCATTTGGTTTAATATTGGAAAATAAAATATTAACCAATTTAATAATACATTTGTTTGCAAATTATTAGTCTCAAATAAAGTTTATTTCAGGCATTACTTCACTGCCATTAATCTTTTCTGCTGCAGTCCTTATTAAATTAATTAGAAACTTAGAGAAATAACATTTTGTGTATAAAATTTACTTGAGTTACGTTTTAAATGTTTTATTTATTTTTTTTGATCATGCTAGGTAATTTTTTACCAAAAGGAACACAAATTTTCGTAACCCTGAATAATATAAAAAAAAAGATTGGTGGACCTCTTCAGTAATCGAGAAAATTATGTTCTGTTACTTTTTCATATTTTTTACGTTTTTTTAAGTTGTTTCTCAACATCTGATACGAAGCAAAAAAACTAGTTCAGCGCATTCTGTGACCTTGAAAACATCAGATAACACCTCAAAAAGTAGCCGCCACGCATCTAGATTAAGGTTCAATAATTTGCCGATATCTCGAGAAGGTATGAACGTAAAATTCTCTGCTATGATTTATTTGGTTTGCTAAAAATGCAGCTATAAACATCATTACTGACATTAAATTAAATACGTTTTTTTCTAAGAAATAATCAACTTTTAAACTGAAATTTCGAAATTTTTTCTCGTTTCTTTTTAATTTTTTTTTCGCAATATCTAAAAAGGTAGGAGTCTGATCGAAAAAGTAACTTTCCTATTATATTCAGCGGCCTCGAGAGCATATTATAAGATCTTATAAAATTTAAATTTCTTGAAAATTTCGCCTGCGCACGAATTGAAGAACGAGTAGCTCTAAGTAATATTAAAATGGACTTGAGCGATCTCTAAATTCTATTATTTTTTTAAAACCAAGTTATGTACTTTCATTTTTTAGCAAAAGGAACACATATTTGCGTGAGCACTGAATATATAATATTAAAAAGAGGGATAGAGAGGGGAGTGTTATTCTACATTTCAATAACTTTCCAACGATACCTTATACGTTGAATTCCGGCCACTAGTTGAAAAGATGGCCCGTGCCAAATTTCTAGTCCGAGTTTTAATCTGTCGTTTAAACTAAGTTTAAAATCAGTGTGCAGTTTTTCAGTAAAATTTAAACGTAGTTTAACTTAGTTTAAACGCCCAATCTGGGTGGGTTAAACCGAGTTTAAACTATCAGCTGTTAAGTTGTATATTTGTAGTCAGCTGCCAAATTTTATTTATTTATTTACAACAATTAATTATAATACATATTACTATAATATTATAACTAATTAAAAAAAAGGAAACTTATGGGTACTAGTTGCATAGACCATCGACCCTATATTAAAAGCGAATTGAATTAAGCTTAGTGTACATATGTATATGGAAAAAAAAAAAATAAAAAATAAAAAATTTCCATTCATTAATTATACGAACGATGCTTTGCCTTATATAAGGTGGTATAACTTGGCAGATTACGGAATGACGTGACAATATTAATATTCGAGGAGTTTATATCTTTAAGTAGCGAAGACGGTGTTTTTGAGTTGAAGTGTTGACGCCTGATGTTGTCCAGTGACTTACAGTCATCCAGTAGATGTGTAACGGTTGGGGTTAGTCCGCATCTTGGGCATATTGATCTATTTTCTCCGGTTAAGAGGTGTGAGTGTGATATTTTTATGTGGCCAATTCTCATACGGGTTACCACACTGCAGTCGCGGCGATTTAAGTCGGCTGGGAAGCGGATGCTGTTTTTATATGGGTTGATGGCTTTATATGTGTGGTTGAAAGACGACCACTCATTTGACTCCACTTCTTGGTTGATCATTTTTATTTTGTTGGAAATATCTTCTTCAATGCCAGGGACAATCATGTGGCAGGGGCGTATACTAGCGTTTCTGGCAGCGGTATCAGCAAGCTCGTTGCCGTGTATTCCTTTGTGACTGGGAACCCACATCAATTTGATTTTTCTGGGAGATTTGACACAAATCTCGCGTATCTCGGCGAGTAAACTATTGTTACTGTAAATATTTTGTATTCCCGAGATGGTTGATAGGCTGTCAGTGGCTATGACAAATTTTCCTTTGTTGGACTGCGCATATTTTGCCGCTTCAAATACTGCGACTGCTTCAGCTGAAAACACTGAGTAGTAGGATGGAAGTATGCCTGTTGATATGTCGGCTCCTTTGGAATTGATGACAGCGAATGCCGTGACTGATTCGCTTTTCGATCCGTCTGTATATAACCATTGCCAATTGTTTGCGTTGAGTTGAGCTGCCTCTTTCGCGAATATTTTTTTGTAAATTGCAGAGTTGGTAGTTGGTTTGCTATACTGCTGGAGTACCGTGTTGAATGATGAACGCTTTAGCAGCCAGGGAGCTGTTGGGCTGATTCTATTACGCGAGCTCGTAGCAATGTCGTATTGCTTGCAGAAAGAGATACTTCTGCGTAGGGTGGATGTCACCTTAAACTTTCGTACGCTCTTAGCTGCTTTCTTTACGTCATTTTGAAGAATGGTGTTGGTTGTGCACAAAAGTTTTGGTATGAGTTTGAGCGTTGTTTGTAGAACTCTTTCGGAGATTGATGGCAGTCCCGCTTCAGCTAGTATACATTTGGTGGGGCTGGTTGGAAAGGCATTAATACTCCGCCGGGCAGCCGTATGATATGGGGATTGAAGAAGTCGGATGTTTGACTTTGCACACCATCCGTATATCGATCTTGGACAGCATAAGAGCCTTAGTCACTTGTGTTAATATTGTCGGATGAACCATCGAGCGCCTGGAGCTAAGGAATCTAATTATGTTGAGGCGTTTGTTTAGACTTTCTCTCACGTACTTACAATGGTGCTTAAATGTAAACCTTTTATCAGAAGTTACACCTAGTAGTTTAAGGTTGTCAGTGAATTCAATAGTACAATTGTCATATATCAATGGAGGATAATTGCAGTGGTGTTTTTTACAAATATGTAAGATTTTACATTTATTAATCGCTAAAGCTGCTCCTGAGAATTTGCCCCATTCTTTGATATCACATAGTATTTTTAAATATATATTGTTTAAAGCTACTGTATCATTTATCTTGCTAAAGAGCAAAGCATCGTCTGCATAAATAAACAGTTCAATATTTTTGTGTTTAAGAATCACATTATTTAATCGTTCAAATGCGATCATAAATAATACCACTGATAGTGGGGATCCCTGTGGGATGCCATTGTATAATGTATAAAAATCTGACAGTGTGTTGTTTACTCTAACGCGAAAGGAACGTCCGGTCATGAAAGCCTTTACTAAATTGAAAGTCTTTGGACCCACACCCCAGCTGGCGAGTTGTTGAAGTACAGCATGCACCCCCACGCGATCATAAGCTCTTTCAAAATCAGTAGCCAGAATGGTTACATGATTTTTAGCTGAAAGAGCGTCGGACACGTAGTGTTGAAGATGCAACAGAGAATCCATGGTACAATGTTTTGACTTGAAAGCGGTTTGATTAGGGCTGATAAATTTATTTTTCGTTATGTACCATAGTAGTCGTTTTGCGAGCATTTTCTCAGCGACTTTGCTTAGGCATGATAGTAGTGATATCGGCCGGAAACTATTTACTTCATGTGAGGGTTTGTTTGGTTTCGGTATAGGGACTACGATTCCCGATCGCCAGCTGTGAGGGTAGCTGCCTTTGTTTAACATAAGGTTATACATCTCAAGAAGTTTAATTTTCGCACTTTGTGGCAAATTTTTTAGCATTGGATAGGAAATGCGATCATAACCAGGCGTTTTACCTTTTGCACTTTGTAAGGCTAATTCAAGTTCTGTGAAAGAAAAGTCATATTCTAGGTGCTTCGCAGATAACGTTAATCTGCTGGGATTATATCTCTGCGTGAGTATTCTGTTTTTGTTTTCAACGTATTCTTTAGAGAAATTTTCATCTTTGGAGTACTGGGACCAATGGCTGCCAAAGGCATTCGCTATTTCGGAAGTGGTGGTGAAGACTTTTTGGTCTTTTTCCAGTGATACTATAGTGTGTGATGGGATACCGATTATAGATTTTATGTCATGCCAGACTTTTTTTATGCTAGACGTAGGTGATATTTTGGCCGAAAATTCTTCAAAGGAAGCACGTTTGGCAGCCTTTGCTGCTTTTTTAAAAATGGCATTGGCTTTCTTGTATGTAATTAAGTTAGGTATGGTCCCAGTTTTTTTATAAATACTCCAACAAGTTTGTTTATCTTGTCTTAATTTATTTAGCTCTTGGTTCCACCAACGCACTGTGCATGTCTGGCGGCAAGGTTTTGTTTGAGGGATTGATTGATTTGCAACAGTTTTAATAGCTTTGGTAATTCTTGCCGCAAGAAGGTTGACATCAGAAGTGGTTGCGAAAGTGAAACGCTCTATGCAGTTCGCCTGGTATCTGTGCCAATCAGCTTGGTCAATTTTAAATTTCACCGATATTGCACGTTTTTCAGTTTTAAATTGAGTCTGAAAGGTAGTGGTTATCGGGTAGTGATCGCTACCGTGAAGATCTTTCGATATTTTCCATTCACAGTTTGGCATGAGACTGGGTGTGACTAAAGTCAAATCAATATGGGTAAAAGAACTGTGTGTAGATAAGTGCGTGGGTGAACCATTATTTAGTACAGCTAGATCGGCTGAGAGGATGACATCTTCTAGTATTTTGCCCCTGGAGTTAACGTCGTGCGAGCCCCAGAGTGGGCTCCAGGAGTTTAAATCGCCAGTCAATATAATTGGCGTACTTATTGGTGTCAAAAATTTAAGCAGTTCTCTGGATGAGAAACTTTGTTGTGGCGGTATATAGCTATTAAGCACAGTCACTTTAGGGTTAAGGCGTATCTCAATCCCCAGTGTGCATATGGTAGAGTTAATATTTAAAGGTTCATGTGGGATATGTTTTTTGATTAGGATACCAATGCCTTGTTTAGCACTTAGGTTCGTATCTAAGTTACAAAAATACCCAGTGAAGTTGTTCGGGCAGAAAAAATTACGTGTATTGAAAGGAAAGTGTGTTTCTTGTATACATATTACGTCGGGATTTTGTTCTTTTATAATTAGTAGTAGTTCGTGGTAATTATTGTTGTAGCCGTTCATATTCCATTGTAGTATAGAGATACACATGGGAGGGAGAAGGGCGTTATAAGTTGTTTTTTTCTAAGCAAGAGAGTTCCCCATTGGAGAATGCCGCAGAAAGAGATGCGCAATCGTTGTCATTAAGT
>NW_023462901.1:0-16497 GCF_013731165.1 Rhagoletis pomonella | reverse complement strand
TTTCGGTTTTCAACCGAAACTGTGCATATATGCATTATTTCGGTTTTCAAACGAAAGAGTGCATATGCATAATTTCGGTTTTTCTAATATGCATTATTGCGGTTTTCAACCGAAACTGTGCATATATGCATTATTTCGGTTTTTTTCATATGCATTATTTCGGTTTTCAACCGAAACTGTGCATATATGCATTATTTCGGTTTTTTTCGTATGCATTATTTCGGTTTTTTTCATATGCATTATTTCGTATGCACAATTTCCATATGCACAATTTCAGGGTGCCTTTTTAAAGTTAAATAAATGTTAGTAAAAATAATTTATTCAATTTATAAATAAATAACAAATTTGAAAATCTAATTGCATTGCAAAAAAACATTTAGGGAGAAATGCTTGTGCTATTAAAAAAAAGGAATTAAACAAAAATATTTTTTTTATTGAATTTAAAAATTACAATAAACAGCATAAACAAAAAAAATGTAAAAAATAAAAATGAAATAAAAAAAAAAAGAAAATAAAAAAATTTTCCCTGCGGCAGGATTTGAACCTGGGACCTCAGGCTTACCACGCGAGTGCTTTGCTCTGTCGGCCATTCTGACTGCTGGAGCGTCGCGAGCAAAAAGTCACACTTATGCTTTTCACGGGCATGAATTGGCAGACTATCTCATCAACTGGTATGATGCTACTAGTATTTATACTAGTAGATGCTGATGCATAGCCTGACAATTGACATCTCGTAGGACATCGCAATGTTAAAAATACCAGTCGCTAACATTGAAAAAGGATAGAACGTGAACTAGTTCGGCTGAAACGCAAACCGGTAGAATTCTAGTTCACAACTAGTAGCTTTCCCTGCAGGGTAGCTATGCCCCAAAGCTAATTTTTTCAAAATTAGATAAGAAATATAAACGTAAAATTAGATTAAAAAGCTATAAAATGAGTTTATTTGAGAAAAAATTCTTTAATATAAAATGTTCATGTCAATAAAATAAAAATCTAATAGGGTAATTAATAATGTGTTGGAGCCTTATACATTTTTTTTTAATTTATTTAATTCAAATTTCGGTATTGTTTTAAAAATTCATTGTTTATAATATGTGTGGGAACCATATTTTTATAACATTCTACGGAAAATTTCAAGTTTTCAAATGACCCAAAAAACGCCGGCACACAAAAATTTAACATTGGATCCTACATTATGGATCTGTATACCGTTTTCCCATATCAAATCATTTTCCCCAAGATACTTCAATTTTTACGAAAAAAATCTATGTTTAGCAAGGAAAACACTAAAAAGGCAATAAATCTTTTGAAATTTGTATTATATGTATTAAGGCATGTTTTAGTTTTGTTTCATAAATTGTGAGCTTTATCGTCGGACTTGCTGCGTTAGCAATATTAAAACAATACATTGGATAATTTGTTTTTGTCATATTTATGCATAATACTTAATATTATAAATCAAAATTCATTATCGTACTTACGTGATTCGCACCAAAAAAAAAAGCGCAGACACACGTAAACTTCATTTTGGGCCATTGATTACGCATATGTACACCGTTTTTCTAGATCAGGTAGTCATACATAATGTGACCAACCGCACTTCTTTTGGAAGTACAGGACTTCTTTTTTAGCTCTTGTACTTCGTACTTCGAAGTACAGTCAAATGTACTTCTCTGCAATATTTTTTACTTCCGATCCTGTAGTTCTCCGATTTTCTGGACGATCGTTACATGGCTTGGGTGATAAATTCGTTCAAACCATTAAAGTCACCAGGGACCGAGTGCATCATGCTTGCAAACTGCGTGAGGACCGGGTACATCCCCAAGGCTTGGAGGGTAGTCAGTATTGCGTTCATCCCGAAGGCCGGAAACAATGTCACTCTGTTTTCTGCCTCAAGTTTACCTGATATAGGTAACTAGGAGGGCGATCAAGAGCGGCCTCGCAGTAAATCCCAGCAAAACGGAACAGGTCTTATTTACTAGGAAGTACAAGATACCCGTTGTGGCCCTTCCCTCGAGTGGGGTTGTTCGCCTGCGGTTCTCAGACAGGGTCAAGTACTTGGCTTGATCCTGGAAGCTGTCGTGGAAGCCTAACATTGAGGAAAGAGTAAAAACGGCGTCGGTTGCCTTGTACCGCTGTAGGGGAGCTATCGGTAAAAGGTAATTCATTAGCTCTATGGAACATGATTTGAGCTTATCTGGTTTCACGGAGCCCTTGTCTGGTGGAACCCGCTAGAGAAAGTTACACTTGTAAATTAGCATTAGGAACCACACCTATACTGGCGCTTAACGTCATGTTGAACACGGCGCCTAAGGATATTGCAGACAGAGATGTAGCAGCACGAACTGCTATTAGGCTAAGGGAAACCGGGTGGTAATACTCTGGGGGCTTTGACTTCGCCCTGAACACATAGATTACAAAGCCTCTGAAATGCCTCCCAGAAGCTCCTTCTCTACCTATATTCCCTCAAGAGAGGACTGGGTAGAGGTCGGTTACTAAGGCTTCCGGAGTTCTGCAGTGTCTTTCAGGTGAAAATAGCTACCATCAAGGAAGCGGTAGACTCACTGCTAAAGGGTGTGATGGTGCGTTAGAAATCAGTAAAGGAATATCTGACTTCTTTATCCATCACGTCAGAGTATTTAGTAGGTACTTCTTCTAGTTTAGGTGCCGGGTCACAGTGACATCGCGGAAAACTGCGCGGCTGATGACCTGGCGTTGGAAAGGCACCCTTAAAACGTTATCCCCATATAAGGAACAACTAGATATGCCTCTGTCCTCCTGCGGTACACTCTTGGATGGTTGGGCCTAGTGTGAGCTCGGCGAGCACTAGACTAACATGCATACTTCCTACTCGATATAATGAAATCGCATATTCTACTAAATCCACAATAAAATGGACAAAAGAAAGCGATGCTCCCTTTGTGACATAAAAGAGGACAAGAAGACGTTTGTCCGCTGCAGAAAATGTTTTTATAAGGCACTTTAAAATACTTTTTGTAGCGCTAGTAACTAGGAGCCCATCGATACCCCTTAAAGGTGGCGAATACCACGTTCCCTCTCCAAAGCTAGTGATGGGGTTTCTGACAGGCCATTGTGCGATTAATATTCACTCGGTAAGACTAGGAATTTCAACTGGTCCCTTTTGTATCAGCTGTCAAGAGGAAGATGAAGTGGAATCATCTCCACAGTTTCTTTTAGACTGTCCAACCTTGACGAGGCTAAGATGGAAGCATTTTGACTCGCTCTTCTGAACCAATACTGAGGTCTCAGGGATCGAAGTTAGCCGCATTCGAAATTCGGTAATCGGCTCTCGGCGTTAACCCAACCTGTACTTCTTTGGGCTATGAAATAGTTGGTCACATTACTCATACGTGACCATCCGTCCTTTTTTCTAACCCTCTGTCCTTTACAATTTTTTTTTTCGAAATAAAGGACGCATTTTGTCCTTTATTTCTTAATCTGTCCTTTAAATCAGCTGTGGATATTTCAGAGGTAAATTTTTGAACAGAGAATATAAAATAATAAAACTTTCCCTTATAAAATATAATGAAAACTTTCGCCAGTTTGTTTCGCACCTCTCTTAACGGTCGCTATTTAATCGGTAATCTTTGTACAATCTATAAACCATGAATCATTGCTATTACTAATAGAAAAATTAATATACATACTTTGAGTAAAATTCTCAAAAGAAAAAGGAAAGTTGGGCCCAGTACGTGTTGCACGCTGAGTTTCAAAACTGGCATTTAGTGTTCATAATTCACTGGAGCCTTTATTTTTCACTCATTTAGTTAATTTTTTTTAATCAAAGCTTATAAAATTTGCAAGTGTTCAGTTGAACCTGATTTGTGAATTTTTATTTTAAATTTTTTAGTGCAAAGTGCAGAAAAAGTAGCAATTTTGAAGAAAATGTATTCTACTTTCCATCTAATAAAGGTTACAAAACCAGTTGAAAACAATTGTTCGGTTCTCCCAAAACGAAAAAAAGTCACAAAAATTTGAAATGTTATAAAAAATTTTCAACAAAATTAATTTTTTTTTGGTTTTTAGTAAAAAATAGGGATATGCAGTTTAATATATCATAAAATTTTATTCGAATCCTACTGAAAGAAGTCTGATGAGGAAATGTGGTGATTTCACTTCTACCATTTTTTCAAATTATTGTTGCTTTTCCACAATAAAACTTTCATTAAAAAACGGCCTCGAGCTCAATAAAAATTGTTGAATATAATTGTTATAAGGCAAAAAAAAAAAACAAATTAAATTTTATTGTAATAAAGAGCAAGGTGCAAGTGTCGAAGAGTTCCCGTTGATTTTTAATAATAAAACAAACGCACTTATTTCCCATTTCGCATGCAGATGTGCTCGAAGTGTTAGCGAAAAAAAATTGATTAAAAATCACGCAATCCCTTAGCCACTTGCAACTTTCATTTATTATACTACAATATAATGGTCTATAAAACTGCATACCCAAATTTTTTCTAAAAATTCAAGTTCTTTTAATTTCGGTGAAATTTTTTTATAATATTTCCAATTTTACTTGTGATATTATTCTCCATTTTGGAGGAACCCTACACCTGATTTCAATTAGGTTTTATTATGTAACATTTAGTAACTGGAAAAAGAGAATCGATATTCTTTAAAATTGCTACTTCTGCACTTTGGAAATTCGTGGTCAACTGGTCTGTTACTAATTTTATAAGCTTCCATAAAAAAGAATAATCCAATAGGTTCAAAAATGAAGTGAATTACGAACATCAAGTTCCAATTTTAAACCACTGTGTGCTGGCTTCGTCGTGTTGTATGAATTATCAGAAACACATTTTGGCACCAAGGGATGGCGTAGTCCTTGATAAGGACTGGGTTTAATTTTGCGGAATCGGTTAAAACCCGGTTTACAGTGGCTTTGAATAAGGGAAACTTGTACAATTAGATAAAATAATGTACTAGTAAATGTTTGATTTAAATTAGGATATGGATAAGGTACTTTTATCATTTTGAAAAAAAGTCCTTTATTTTACGTTGGTTAATATGGTCACCGTACTCATACGCCATGTACGAGTATTTACGATTACGGCCATGTACGATATGCCGTATGAGTACGGTGACCATAAATATGGATTCAAAATGAAGGACAATTTTGCAAAAATATGCCTACATATATTTACGTAGTATAAAAATATCAAAAGAGTATTTATGATTCAAAATTCTTAATACATTTTAAGCTTTGAATCACGTTTTCTTCATCGATATTAATATTTTTTTACATGAATATTTATAAAAGTATAGTAAAACATATTATAATAACAAAAGCTTACACGAAAAGTGAAAATCTTTAAAAGATTATTTTATAGGCAAATTTTGAGTCGTTCAAAATGAAAACAATACCCTTTTTTTGTTTTTTGGTACTTTTCGCAGTTATTTATCAAAAATCGACGTCATGAATCGACGTAAACGACGAGTTACAAAGGTATTTATGTGCCCTTTACAAAAATATATAAATTGTGCAGATTGCGCTGCATAGCATCTGCATTTCTAATCCGATTTTCATTATCTTTGGCTTAAAATTTGCTGTAATGATATATCTTCTCTATCGAATTTTTAAACTAATGAAAAAAATTATCGAATAAAACTGCATATTTGATTGAAAATCTCACTTTTTTCGACTTTGA
This sequence comes from Rhagoletis pomonella, assembly GCF_013731165.1. Taxonomy (NCBI): domain Eukaryota; kingdom Metazoa; phylum Arthropoda; class Insecta; order Diptera; family Tephritidae; genus Rhagoletis; species Rhagoletis pomonella. The sequence goes on along the minus strand of NW_023462901.1, from coordinate 10,828 downwards.
TGACAAAATGCAAATGGTCGCCTGTAGCACTAATAATTATAATTTTCATTGAAGTCGCCACAAGTTATATATTTTGGTAGGAGGCATATTAATACCTTTCGAGCTGTAAGTCGCTTACGTTGATTGGGAGATTTTTTCATGAGATATTGAAGAAAAGCTACGAGATGGACCAAAAAACATTTTTTTGAGAAAATCCATCCATTGTCCGATAATTTTAAAATAACGATTAAAATGCGGGACAAATGCAGGACACCTGGAAAAAATCAGTACATTTTCAGGTCTTTCAGGTTTGAAAAACTACGCAGGACCGACCTTTGAAAAACAGTACGGTCCTGCAAAAAACAGAACGGATGGTCACCGTACGTATGAGTAACATTATTTCCCGCTCCTACTTCATACAAAAAATAAATAAAATAAAAAAAAAACTTTTCAATATACCAAGCTTTTATAAATGGACTAAAAAGTAGAAAATAATTTTCTCAGTCCCATAGAATTTGTTTTGATAACTTTTGATTTTGAAATTTTAGCAAAAGTTATTTATGAGATTGAAAACGAAAAACGTGGACCTCATACAATAAAAAGCATTCGATTTTATTGACAATAGTCGAACTACATAACAGAGACCTAAAATTTCTACAGCAAAATTACAAATTTGAGATCGATTTTAAGCGGCCGATATTCATATACCCACATACATATATACATATACTAGATCGACCTCACCCGCTTCGCTGAGTGTATGGAATTTCTACATGCTACATTGAGTAAAATTTATTTCAAGAAAACTCAATTCACAAACAGGAGGTTTAAAATATGTTTAACCATCTTCAAAATAATTCCAAACTAAAACTTTCTTTCTCACGTATCATACTTTTTCAATTAACTTATCCCCTGAACTCAATTTGAGATTTTACACAGATGGATGTAGGTTTCAAATGAAGCCTTTTCAAAACCATTTCGATTGATACCCATACTGTAATAATTCATTTAAGTTATTGAATAAACAGTAAATTAAACAGTTGGTAACCTTTCTAAACCTCTTTCGTCTGTCACTCATATTAGGCACGTTCAGAAGGCGCAACAGCTCAGTAACTGTTGCGATTGCACCTTCTGAACGCGTTGTTTTGTATTTCTGATTAACTGAACAGTTGCGTGTTAGATGATCGTAATATTTTTCTGATCATTTGGGACAACATGTTGTGTGTTTTGAATATGACAGATAATGTATCAAGCCGTTCAGAAGACGCATTACTATCACTGATGTTTTTTAGCAACGGTTGCGCTCAACTGCTGAGCCTTCTGAACTTACCCATTGTGATACATATTCGAAACGATTCGATTCATACCATTATGTATATACCAACGGTGGGCAAACGCTGCTCTTTGAGCGAAATGTGGCTATTTGCTTAGCAAAGTACGGCTCTTTTACTTTTTCTTTGTTTAGAACATTTTGGCTCTTTTTACTTTTAAAAAAACATATTTCTTTGTTGTACATTCTTTTCCATTGTTTTGTTTTTTATTTTTTATTTTATTCTTTTTATGTACACATAATTGAGATCTGAACATTACCCGCAATTGGAGAATTAAAATTGGCTTTCTGACTTAATTTTCTTTACCGATATGATGGAACATTTGCAAAACTTGAATTTTCTGTACAAGAAGAAAATAAAAATGTTTTTGATTTGTAGCAAATTATTTAAAGTTTTGAAGCTAAACTACGTCTTTTTATTCATGGCTAGAAAAAAATATTGCACATGATTTCAAAGCAGATTTTGAAAAGAGGTTTGCCGATTTTAAATTATTTAAATGTACGTGCGCATACTTCATAAACCCTTTTTTATGTAATATAATTGAGGATGAATTTAAAATATCTGAAATACTCCTCTTTAAGAAAAGCGAAGAAGACTTGGAGTTTTTGGAATTACAAGAAGATAAGGCACTGGAAATTCTACATAAAGCTTTGCCATTGCTTGAATTCCGGCAACAAGTATCAGGATTAAAATATCCGCTGTTGAAAACAGCTGCGTGCCGTATATTTTCCATTTTTGGCACAACGTATGTATAACTGTGAGTCTTTGTACTCTACAATGAAATTCGTAAAGTCAAAATACCGTTCACAATTAGTTGCATTCGCGTACCTGATAATTATTGAATGTAATACAAACTATGTATCAGCTTATTGTGTTCGCGTACGCAAAAAACTTGCAAAGTAGGGAAATTGAAAGAGCAAGATCGCATTTAATTTTGAGGGAAAGCTGCTAGTTTCTGCTGGAAAAATTTTTGCCAACAAGGAAACAGCTGATTGGAATTTATGCAAATCCCTAAATTGAATTTGATGTTTTGGAAGTTAAAATAGTAAAATGCGACTAATTATGCTTGTAAGAAGTAAGTAGTTACATATTCGTTTACTCAGTGAACTGCGCCAGGATAAGACTTCGGGATTTGTTTTCAATTTTATACTGTTGAATGTAAATGAATGAATGTTGTATGTATCAGCTTTTTGTGTTCGCGTACGCAAAAAACTTGCAAAGTAGGGAAATTGAAAGAGCAAGATCGCATTTCATTTTGAGGGAAAGCTGCTAGTTTCTGCTGGAAAAATTTTTGCCAACAAGGAAACAGCTGGTTGGAATTTATGCAAATCCCTAAATTGAATTTGATGTTTTGGAAGTTAAAATAGTAAAATGCGACTAATTATGCTTGTAAGAAGTAAGTAGTTACATATTCGTTTAGTCAGTGAACTGTGCCAGGATAAGACTTCGGGATTTGTTTTCAATTTTATACTGTTGAATGTAAACAAAATGTCTATCAGCTGTTCGTCTAACTTGCAAGTTACTGAAAATTTTCTGTTCGCGTACTATTTTGGATATTTTTCTCTTGCGAGAGAACAGATGACATTTCGCCGGAACGAACGTATAGCCCAGTAAACTTAGACTTTTTCTTAAAAAAATCTTGTAACAGCAATTTTTGTATGCAGTTTATTTGACACGTAGATCATGGATGCACAGTCTTGCCCCTAAATTTCATTTGGCAAAATTCCGCCATCTTGGATTTAAGTTTTTTTTGTTGGTTTTTTGCGATTTGCAAGCTTATTTTGCATATAGAAGGTTTTTTGAAAATAACCTTTTTTATTGTAAAACATTAGCAAAAACTGCGAAAAAATTTTACCTTGTCACGGTTTACGCCATTTTTTAACAATATCCATTGAAAATACTAGCATACTGAAATTCCAAAGTTGTAGAGTATTACATTCTCCACAACTTTTGTACCATTTTTTTTTTGTACGACGCTAAGATCACGGACGGGAACGCGATAAACATAGTGATGTACGCCGCAAAACTCGTTTTCACACCACCGCTGAGTTAGAGTTTTTCGGCGTGTTTTTAACGTGGTTTCCCCAGTAGGCCTAATCCACGGGCAACGTTTTTACCTTCCTTTTATTAGCTCGGGATGTAACTATGTAATATTGATGCGCCTAAAAGATGCAGCGATTTCAATTCTCAAGTTACATACCTGATGACAGTACGAATGACAATTATAATGAAGTTTTAGTTTTTTGAACTATAATTTTATTTTTAAATGAAAGCAGGTGAAGGTGTGGAAAGTACTTTTACGGCGCATCCCATACATCGCTATGGTAATAGCGTTCCCGGCCGTGATCTAAGCGTCGTAAAAAAAAATGTTGGTACAAAAGTCGTGGGGAATTAAATTCTCTACAACTCTGCAATTTCGATTTGCTATGTATTTTCAACAGAAATTGTAAAAAAATTGCGAAAACCGTGACAATGTCAACTTTTTTCGCAGTTTTTGCAAATTTTTTTAAATAAAAATTTTATCCTTTGGAAAAAATCGGAACGTCCGAACGGGAACGACCGAACAACTTTGAACAGTTTTTGACAGCTACTAAACATAGTTAGGAAATTTAAGTTCACGCAATGGTTATCGCTGCTTATTATGCGAACAACCATTCATACATCGTTTTTTTTTTGTACCATTAACAGATTCGCAGAATTTAGCAAAAATCATCAACCATCTTCGATACGAGTTCTATTTTGGCAACTTCCGAACGGGAACTTTTAATTGCTATACACTTACCATATAACATTTGTGGAAAACCTTTTTATTGATTTCAGATAGATATTGATGATGACTACTCATGACAAAAAAATTGTGTTCATTCAGAGCCTACTATAGTTTTTGTAATGAAAAAAATGTGTCCAAACGGAACATCCGTAACGCAAGAAACACCCATATGTATGTACTCAAGGGATGCGCAAAACCTTCTAAAAGGCACACTTCACTACTATCCAGTACTTCCAAGCAGTGTACATCAATGTGGCGTTGACATCAACACAAAATGTTCTATAGCAGGCTGCGCAACAAAACAAACACTTCAGCATTCGAAGTACAGTTTGCTACAGCGGCGACAGCGCTTGAGTTCTATTGTGAAGCAAAATGTAAAACCAAAAATTATAGTTTAAAAAACTAGAACCTCCCTATTATAATTGCCATTCGTACTGTCATCAGGTATGTAACTTGAGAATAGAAATCGCTGCATCTTTTAGGCGCATCAATATTGCATAGTTACATCCCGAGTTAATAAAAGGGAGGTAAGAATGTAATAAAAAGAAGGGTTGAAGTAAAACAGCTGCAAATCATAGCAAGCACACCGAGTGCACTAGAACATTTGCATGTATGTATATCAACAAATGAAAGTGGTATACTTGTACCTGCGTGCATATGAGTATGGAAATTAATATGTACTTTGTGTTTTTTTTTTATTATAAGTGGACTGTTTTTATTATAATAATAGCTAGTTTTAAGTTTTTCCATTAATTTAATTTTATCTTATTTAACCAAATGAAAATTATACACCCCGCTACAAAATGATACTTGCCCCCGGTATGGGCTATTTATTTTTAAATTAATTTTAATTCGATTTTTTTTTAAGGAAAATTGTCTAACCAAAACCATATAAATCCAAATTTCGAACTTTGCACAAAAATTAAAGCAGTTCCATCATAATTTCAACACGTTTTTTTAGAATTTTTATAAAAAATCAAAGTATTCAGTTTTATAGCCCTTTCAATTTTAGTATGTACATTGTACAATAAAAAGCATGCTTGAAGTGTCTACAAAATACCGTTGATTTTTGGTAAATTTTTTGTCGCGGGGTGTACATACATACATATGTAAACGAATATGTGCCTTGTTTTTTTTACCCCCCTTTCATTAGCTCGGGATGTAACTATGTAATATTGATGCGCCTAAAAGATGCAGCGATTTCTATTCTCAAGTTACATACCTGATAACATTACGAATGGAAATTATAATAGCGAGATTTAGTTTTTTAAACTATAATTTTATTTTATTAAATAAAACGTGGATTGTTTTTTATTATCATTATTTACACGTAATTAATAAAAACGCATATTTTAAAACTGTTTTTTATGTAAATTTAAGAGCAGGCAAACTCGCAGATGCTAAGCCAAAAACAAGACAAAAAAAGGAAACATGTCACACTTCGTTTAGGTAAGCAGGCCATAAGCATTTCTGAACTTTTGTTTTTGTAAAACACTTCAGCATAGGAAGTGCGTGGTCACACATGTACTTATCCATGATTCAATAATACAAGGTTAGATAATTATTGACAGCTGCGGTTTGACACTCCCTTAAAAAAGGTTGCATTTACGAAGGACGGAGAAAAGAGAAGAATGAAATCTCTTGGTGCGAAAATGGTAGTAGAAAAGTACGCAAAGTAGGCAATTAGTAGTAAAATTCCTTTTGTAAATTCTAATGTATTTGCAGGAAATCTGGCATTTTAAACGAAATGTTGAACGTAATGATATATCTACGTGAATTACATAATTTATGTGCTATTTCTTCTTCTTCTTAATTGGCGCTGTAACCGCCTAAGCGATTTTGGCCGAGTCCAAAACAGTACGCCAGTCATTTCTCTTCTGTGCTAACTGACGCCAATTGGAAATGCCAAGTGAAGCCAAGTCCTTCTCCACCTGGTCTTTCCAACGCAGAGGAGGCCTTCCTCTTCCTCTGTTACAATCTTTCTCTCGAAAACTCCAAGAGCCGCCTCATCAGATGCTTGCATTGCGCGCCATACACCAGCACAGGCATGATGAGTGACTTATAGAGTGTGATCTTTGTACGACGAGAGAGGACTTTACTTCTCAATTGCCTACTCAGCCCAAAGTAGCACTTGTTGGCAAGAGTGATTCTCCGTTGGATTTCAAGGCTGACATTATTATTGGTGTTAATGCTGGTTCCCAAATAAACGAAGTCGTCTACTTTTTCAAACTTGTAACTGTCAACAGTGACGTGGGTGCCAAGATGCGTATGCTCTGACTGTTTGTGTGATGACAGGAGATACTTCGTTTTGTCCTCGTTCACCACCAGACCCATTCGCCCTTGTTTTTACCGATAATATCGATGTCGTCGGCATACGCCAGCAATTGTACGCTCTTATAAAGTATTGTGCCTGAGCGGTTCAGTTCTGCGGCTCTTATTATCTTCTCCAACATAAGATTAAAGAAATCACACGAAAGGGAGTCCCCTTGTCTGAAACCTCGTTTGGTATCAAACGGCTCGGAGGGGTCCTTCCCTATTCCGACGGAGCTGGTGGTATTGCTCAACGTCATTTTAGACAGCCGTATTAGTTTCGCGGGGATACCAAATTCAGACATCGCGGCATAAAGGCAACTTCTCTTCGTGCTGTCGAAAGCGGCTTTGAAATCGACCAATAGATGGTGTGCGTCGATCCTATTCTCGCGGGTCTTTTCCAAGATTTGGCGTATTGTGAATAACTGATCTATGGTGGATTTTCCAGGCCTAAAGCCGCACTGATAAGCTCCAATCAGCTCGTTGACGGTGGGCTTCAGTCTTTCGCATAATACGCTCGATAAGACCTTGTAACCTATGCTTAGAAGGCTGATTCCGCGGTAGTTGGCGCGAATGGCGGGGTCGCCTTTCTTGTGGATTGGGCAGAGCACACTTAAATTCCAGTCGTCGGGCATGCGTTCATCTGACCATATTCTGCATACGAGCTGATGCATGCACCTCATCAGCTCCTTGCCGCCGTACTTGAATAGCTCGGCTGGCAGGCCGTCAGCTCCAGCAGCTTTATTGTTTTTCAGCCGCGTAATCGCTATTCGTACCTCGGGACTCGGGTTCGTCTTCTTCACTACTTTCAGCGCTGCTACCATTCAGTAGGTTATAAAAGTGTTCCCTCCACAATTTAAATATATTCTGGGCATCGGTCACTACGTCGCAATTGTTGTTCTTACAGGAGTTCGCCCCGGTCTTGAAACCTTCCGTAAGTCGCCTAACCCTCTGGTAGAATTTTCGGGCGTTCTTCCTGTCGGCCAGCATCTCAAGCTCTTCGCACTCACGTATTTCGGCCTCTCTCTTCTTATTACGGCAAATAGGTCTCGCTTCCTTCTTCAGTTCCCTACAACGGTCCCACATGGCTCGCATTGCGCCCGATCGCAGCGTGGCCCTGTAGGCGGCATCTTTTTTCTCTGCGGCTTCTTGACATTCCTCATCGTACCAGTTGTTCCTTTGGGCTCGCTGAAATCCAACTACTTCTTCGTGCTTTATGTGCTATTTAGCTGTATAAAAACTGCAAAATGACTCAAAATTAAAATAAGACTACTATGAGATTGATATAAACATCCAATTTCAAAACAGTTTATGTTCTCATCAGTTAAATATGCTTCATATGCATATACAAATAAACATATTGCACAAAAGCTTTTAGTTCTATTTCACACCAAAGCTACACTGTTTCCATGTAAATTTGCAAAGAAGCAACACGGTTCCACTGCTAAGGGAGCGGTGCGAGAGAGACAACTGCCAGTTTATCGAACCTTGTATTATTGAATCATGGTACTTATCTACATTTGGGTATGCACTCACACAAAGCAAGAATTCGCAAAAATTTCATTGATTAGCTGCCACCGCTACACTGAGTGAAGCGCGCATCTTTGTTCTACTTATAGGGCATTCGCACGCGGCGATTTTTCAGGCAACGGCCTTTCAACTAATCGCTTTCAACAAAGTTGGTCGCCAGCCAACTTTGAGCTCGTTCAACTTTTTTTCCTTGCAACCCTGTGTTTGTTTACATTCTGTATCAGTGTTGGGCAATGAAATTGTTCCTTCAGTACGAAATCTATACAAAAAATGTACTTTTCGGCTATAAATTGTATCACTTTTTAATTCGCTCATATATTTTCTTAGTACATTCCCTTCAATACCAGTGATTTTATGGTATTCATGAGAAAGTTTTATTTTTTATGTACATACGTTTACGTATTTTACACTTTTACAAATTGATTCCACGTGCGCATGTACTGCGTTTAACGCAAATATGTATGCACACATTTTCAAGTATACTTCTTAACAAAAAGCATATTTAAGTTATTATTAATGGATAAAAGAGACATTTTCTTTGGATTCAGTACTAAAATTTGACCTTTTAATAGATTTCAAGTGCTTATTAAAACTTTACGACAAGATTTGACCATTTGTCTTAATATTATTAAATTTTAATTATTTTTTGTAAAAATACGGTTTATATTTTAAGAAAAGCCGTACAAATCCAAGGTTCAAACTTTGTGCAACATTAAAAAAAACCAACACACTTTCTTAAAAATTTCGAGCTTTTTAATTCAATTTCCTAGATTTATTTTGAGTATGCGGTTTTTTAGCCCATTAAATTTTAATATAAGTTTTTTAAGATTTCTTTGATGAAGGTGTTGCTAATTTTCTCCATATAAAAAAATCGTCGAACACACTTCGTATGGAAGAAAATAGCTGACATCGTCGACAAAAAAAAATTGCCAAGTTCAACGGTAAGTCCCAGCTACTTTAAACTTGCACTTTATTATACTAAAATTGAATGGGCTAAAAACTAAAGAATATTAATAAAGCTTGAAATTTTTACGAAAGTATGTTGGTTTTTGGATGTTTCGCATAGATTTAATCTTGGGTTTATACAGTTTTTCTTAAAGAATACATTATATTTTATAAACAGATAGTTAAAATTAAAAAATAATAAAATAAATAGTAAAATCTTGTTAATATGTCAGTGCCGTAAAGGTATTAAATTTAAGAAAATCTCTTCTTATAACTAACGAAGACTTTGTTGCTATATGAAGCTGACTTCGACATTTTGTTTTAATAAAACTTAGTATCGAAAAGCTTCTTTAAAAATTTGCCTAGGCTATACTATACTGGTTCGTTCAAGCCATTTTTCAAAACTTACAAAGGTAAATATGAACAGGCGAACATAAGAGAATACAAAAAATTTCTTGCTGTGAATTTTCAGAGCTATATATTTTTAGTATTCATTACAAAATTGTATTAAAAAGTACTTCGTAGTAGGAAAGTATATTGTAAATGAAATTGTATCAAACAAGTACAATTGTACCAAAAAATGCCAACACTGTTCTGTATACATACTTTTTTTTCTTTTTTACTTTTTTACTCTTATTTTAACTTTCAGCTTCGCTAAAAGCACTTCTACCAACGCTTGGCTTACCAAATTTACGCCAATTGATAAAATTTTGCGATTTAAATTCATTTTCAATAATGTAAATAACGATTCGTGATGAATCGAAAATCGCCTCGTCTGAATAGGGATGGCAACTTTTTCACTTTCAACTTCTCATTCAACTTCGTATTCAACTTTTATTGCCTGTAAAATCGCCTCGTGTGAATGCCCTATTAAGAATGTTCGATATTTAAGAAAGTATCGATATCTTGAGTCGATTTAATTCATGCATGTAAACTCGATATGGCGATATATCGAGGTGAACAATATCGATATCGGAAAAATCGATGTAGAAAATCCTACTCAGATTGAATAGAATATTAGACCTGGTTATCAACTCAACTAATTGTGTTATTTCCATCTTGTATATTTACTGAGGATTAAAACGGCATGCTGGTCGACTCAAGCGGTTTGTCAAACCTAAGAGCTAAATAAATCACACAAGCTGTTTATTAAACCAACTTTAGTATTTTTCCATACACTTCGATGAAAAATAAATTTCAACTTAAATATCGATATTGCGGGTAAAGTATCGATGTCTTCGATATATCGACCTTAGAATATCGATTCAAAAAACCGATTATCGTGCGATGAAACATCGATATTCAGAAAAATCGATACGATATTGAACATTCCTAGTTCTACTTCAGTTTGGTTCTTCTTCAGTTTTATTCTGTTGTTCTTTTGCCTGTCGTGCAGCATTCGTTCGCATGACAAAACCTTTCGTCAGTGTAGCAGTTGATTTGTTATACGTGTGAAGGGAAGATACAGTGCTTGAAATAAGAGCTAATGGCTGGCAGTGCTTGTGCAGCTGTTAGTATGTACACATATAAGTATATGGGGTATTTCATCGTCACGGGTGGGCCATTTTTACAGCAAAAAATATTTTTTTCTTTTTATTAATTCTAGAATTAATGGGTCGTATGAATAAGAACTAAACAATTGCAATTTTTTTCTAATTTCAAGAGAATATAACGAGAAAGCTGCTTTATTACTTCACCTGTTTTTAATTTCACCGTGGGATTTGCTTTTTGTATTCGCTTAATTTAATTTTTATAATCTTAAAAAAAAAACACATTTGAAATACTGTGAGCAATAGCCTAGTAAAACTTAATCCAAGATGGCGGAATATTGCCAAATGAAATCTAGGGGCAAGACTGTGGATCCATGATCTACGTGTCAAATAGAAGTAAATTGCATCAAAAAATCGCTGTTGCATTTTTTTTTTTAATTTTCCTACCAAATTTATCTAATTTTACTGGGCTA
>NW_023462900.1:0-16500 GCF_013731165.1 Rhagoletis pomonella | reverse complement strand
TGAAACCTTTTTAACAGGTGGCAACTCTTAAGAAAAGTAGCTTATTTTCCACTGTACGTCATAAGCTATCTGTGTGCAAATTTTCATGCAAATCCATTCAGTCGTTCCCTCATATTAAATAAATTAAACTATTTTAACAGGTGGCAACTCTTTAATAATAGCCTATTAACCAATCTGGCCCATAGGCTATCTGTGTACAAAATCTAATGCAAAGCCGTTTAGTCGTTTCCGCGTGATGATTTCCCAAACATCCAAACATACAAACTTTCATATTTATAATATTAGTAAGAAGTAAGATATTCCAAATAATCGGCAAAGAATTGGGGAAACAATTTTATTTTTAACAATAAATCGAACTAAAAAATTAAAAATAAATATAGTTTAAAAAAACTAAAAAACACGCTTTTAAAGCATATCAAACTAAAAAGTAAAAAATAGTTCTTAATATAAGTTGAAAATAATAATGAACAAAAAATACTAGTATTATTGTGAAAAAGTGTGGGTTGCTCGATAGACGAAAAATATGGCAAAGAGCGCGCTCGACTCTACATAGCATGAATTAAGTAACCGAGATTTGCTAACGTTCAGGAATATAGTTGATTAAAAATCAATCCATAAATGCCATCATTGTTTATGGGGTATTTAACTTGAAGGACACGAGTTATTCCCCACCAGTCGACGACATGTAAGTACACATGTAAGTCTTCCTAGCTTTAAATTATATCTTTTTAAAAACGGTATTTTACAACGCTTTAATCAACTTGCAATGTTGTGTGTCTAGACACCATTTATAGCTATAAAACGTTTGCCTTGCAAAGATCCTATAAAAAAAGTCTGGACATCACCCTCGCGGACGGTATCATATCAAAGTCTTTAGAGATAGATGTCGCCTCGCATCCATGGGCGTAGCCAGAACGAAATTTAGGGGGAGGCCCATACAAAATAAAAAATTCAAAACCAATAACTTACTTATGTACTAAAATTTTTTTTATTATAGCTTAAAATTATTGTAACCAATAAAGGTAAATATGTTGTACAAAAAACAAATAAACAGAAGTTCACAAAAGTTGATATAAAACTATTCGTCGATTTAGATTGTTAACTTTTTACTGAGCATGTTTATTTTACGAGGAGGAAGCATCGAAAGCCTAACCCCTTCCGTGTGAGACTTTAATCCAAACTAAAATTCCTACCGTCATGTACCGTTCTCCTCCCGGTACCACCGTCAAGGATTTCGTCGGGATTATAACACTGTGTGACTTATAAGGTTATAGATCTATTCTCTTCCTCTTCTTCCTTTTTGGCGCTGTAACCGCCAAAGCGATTTTGACCAACTGACGCCTATTAGAAATGCCAAGTGAAGCCAGAATACTTTCAGAGCTGGGGCGTCGGTGTCCATTCGAACGACATGATCAAGCCAGTTGAGCCGCTGTATTTTAATACGCCACATACCAGCACGGGCATGATGAGTGATTTATAGTGTGGTTTTCGTACGTCGAAAGAGGACTTTACTCCTGAATTGCCTACTCAGTCCAAAGCAGCACTTGTTGGCAAGAGCGATTCTGCGTTGGATTTCCATACTGACATTATTACAGGTGTTAATGCTGGTTCCCAAGTAAACGAAATTCTCTACTTCCTCGAAATTATAACTGTCAAAAGTGACGTGGGTGCCAGGCGCGAATGTGCTGATTGTTTGTTTGATGACAGGAGATACTTCGTTTTGTCGTCGTTTACCACCAGACCCATTCGCTTTGCTTCCTTGTCCAACTTGGAAAAGTCAGGACAGACTTCGCGGTTTTTCTTACCGATGATGTCAGTGTCATTGGCATAAGCCAGCAATTGTACGCTCTTGTAGTAAATTGTTCCTAAGCGGTTCAGTTCTGAAGATCTTATTATCTTCTCCAACATCAGATTAAAGAAGCCACATGGAAGAGAGCCGCCCTGTCTGAAACCCCGTCTGGTGGCGAAAGGCAACAGAGCAGAGCTGGTGGTATTACTCAACGTCATTTTTCACAGGCGTATGACAGACATACCGGCATATACCTTTAAGTACTGTCGAAAGCGGCTTTAAAGTCGACAAATAGGTGGTGAGTGCGGATCATTTTCTCGCGGGTCTTTTCCAAGATTCGGCGTACTGTGAATACCTGGTCTATGGTAGACAATACATTCGATAAGACCTTGCAACCTATGCTTAGAAGGCTGATCCCGCGGTTTGGGCAGAGCGCACTTGAATTCCAGTCGTTGGGCATGCACCTTATTACCTCCTTGCCATCGTAATTAAATAGCTCAGCTGATAGGCCGTCAGCTCAAACAGCTTTGGCACTTTTCTTCATAGTCAGGCGCTGGGATATCGACTCCATCGTCATCGACTGGGACCTCGAAGTGCTTCCGCTATTCAAAAGGGTCGAAAAGTGTTCCCTCCATAATCTGAGTACGTTCTGGACATCGGTCACTAGGTCGCCATGGTTGTTCATACAAGAGTCTTGAAACCTTCCGTAAGTCGCTCAACTCTCTGCTAAAAATTTCGGGTGTTTTTTCTGTCGGACAGCATTTCAAGCATTTTCTCACACTCGTGTTCGTACCAGTAATTAGCGGGAAATGTGGTTCCACTGCTCGCCCAAGTCGGTTTGTTGAAGAGTGCTCTCTCACAGCAGGTGTGAGGGTCGAGCGCCGAATCCATTGGCCGTCTGTTTTGATTGCAGCTTTTCGACGTTGAACTTTCCCTGCATTGTTGGGGGCCCTTTTTTTGTGTCTCCGAGGTTAGGTCGTATATTGGATGCATCAATATAGTAGTGCGAGTCGATGTTTGGCCCTCGGAGTGTACGTATGTACATCTAAAACATGGAAGCATGTCTTCCGTCTATCACAACATGCTCGATTTGGTTTCCCGTTTTTCGATGTGGAGACATCCATGTAGCTTGAGAGAACGAAAAATGACACTGAAGATGGAACAACGCCGAAACCGGTTTGTCTCCAAACCAAATTTGACAAGGGACGACGGAAAATCGTTCCACAATACATCACACTCCTACCCTGTCGGAAACACCAACAACGAAAATGAGAATAGCTTGATGGATGTTTTTATGCTAGAACCCAGTAATACATACTGCCAAGCTTCGGGCCCCGGCGAAGTGGATCATCCTCAGCCCGCCGTTTCTATGTGGAGGCTGATTTTTTCGACACTGGCACCAAAGATCCCTTCGTTGCCCACCTTGGCATTTAAATGGCTAAGCACGATTTTTATACGTGTCGGGGGCAGCGCTAATATGTACGCTCTAAGCTAAGAGAGCCTTGGATGCCTCGTCCTTCTCTTCCATCGGGGCATTGGCACATGTGAATGAGATGTTGAAGAATCTCGCCTTGATGCGGATTGTGGCTAGACTTTCGTCCACTAGAGTGAACGCCGGTCTCTCTCCCACCACAAATCCAACACCGAATTGCACTCCTTTACGTGGCAACTGTCGCAAGGCTCACGCTTACCTTCCTCGCCCCGTCCATCGCATTTCGTGGATGGAGCTGATGTCAGCCTTTATTTTCCCTAGGACTTCAACCAGCCGGACAGAGGCACCATCCCGATTAATCCCCAGCGCACGCGGGGTGTTACGCCCTCCTACTTTACCTCGCTCCCAAACTAGCGTTCGGTCGCTACCCAGAGTATTCATGGATATAAATATCCGGACGTAGTTAGCTGCGATTTGAACCGTAAGCACACGAATCACTTCTGGCCACTCCCAGGTGAATGGCCGTCAAAAGCTTTGCAGTACTGGGAAATGTACAAAACATAGGGGCCAAAAACGAATATCTCAACTAAACCCTGATGAATTTTTTTAAATTCGCTCTACATACCTGTATAATAAACCAAATAGCCGGACAAAACGTTAAATGATATACATACATATGTATGTATGTATAAGTATGAGGGCGTATTGAACATTTTGAGTACGCAGATTTTATAGGCTGGTATATTTATTTATGCTAAATATATTGCTTGATTTTGTTTTGTCACACTTTAGAAGTAAACGTCTCGGCTGTTCACCCAACCGCTTAGTAAAGACACAAACCTAAAGACAAAGTAATAAACAATTGAACTATACATTTATTTATAGTTTCCGTTCAATCAATTTTTGCTCATTGTCGACTGCAGCCATGTTTTTACCCTTTTAAAATGGAAGTGCTTTGAAGTTAGAGATAATAACTTGATACAGAACCGGATGATCCACATATCTACTTTTCAAATCAATTTACTAATTATTTAGTTAGCGTTGGGCAGAGCTGTAAAACTGTGAAATCATATGAAATTAAAAATCATCAATTTTATGTTATTATGTTTTCATTGAATTTTTCCTTGTTGGGGAATGTGGCTTATAATTTTCCAATTCTACATTCACTCAAAGTAGATACGATTGCACACATTAACATATTCAAAGAAAGATTGAAAAAACTGAATGACGAAACATTAACTTTTAACACTGAATAAGCATTCAGATGAATGCAGCTTTTGCAATGTGTGCACACATTCATTCAGTACCAATCAATCGATATAAATATTCTAAATACACAAAACCCACTGAAAAATACGCAAGGTTGAATTTTATTGAACAGATTTCAAAATTTCAACACGAAAAATAGTTTATTGAGCGTTATCATTAATTTGTTTCACTTAAATTTGTACAAATATTTATAATAAATGAAAATATTAATTAGAGAAATATTTTTCTGCCAAGAATGTCATTATGAAAAATGTTAACTATTAACGATTTTTACATCTCTGTTTCGAAAATTGTCAGCTTTCTAAATAAGTATTACCAATGTACCAATAAAAGGTATGTGCAAAAATTATTACATATGTACATACCTATAAATCTACGTTAAAATAAGTAAACAAATTTAAGCGCTTCTACTTCTAACTTTAGATATATACATTTTATTATTTATTTAAAAAATTCTTAATACAAGTTTCTTCGTACTTTTTTCTTCGCTATTGGGTCAAGCATTTAATAAAGATTCTAAAACCTGATTTGTGGGTTTGTGGTGGTTCCTACCATTTACAATAAGTTGCAAATTATCAACTTTTCTCAAAAAAAAGATTTAACAAATCTGTGTGCAAACCCCTTTTTATTTTAGTGTGGTAGAATGGAAAAAAATGTGGTAGATTTGAATAAGATGTGGTAGATTTTCCAATTCATATTTTATTGGGTATACATATCGCACACCGTCGTCAAAAGAAGCACAACTCAAAAATTAAATAGGGAAATATAATTGCTAGTGGATCGTACAGATTCCACGCAATTGGTGCAAAAATAAGTATAACATTAGTTTTCTAGTTAGAGAATATAATCATGAAGAAAAGAATATTTTATTTGTATGCAAAAAAATCGACCAAATTATTTTCCCATTGCATAATACTTTAGCAAATATAAATAGGCGTATTTTTGAAATATTAGAAAGTTAAGGCACAGATATATTTAAAGCAAAATTTATGATGTACCTTTTTAAAAATCTATTGATTATTCAAATTACAATTGAGTTGAAATTCTAGAGTTATGTGAAAATTGTAAACAAATGTTCTGTCTAAAAATGTGGTAGATTTTAAGCCTTGTGTGGTAGATGTGGTAGACACCCAAATTTAAAAAAAAAATACGTGGTTGATCTACCACACATGTGGTAGAAGCTTGCACACTGTTCTAAACGTATGTTTTGAGCAAATTGATGTTTAAAGCTAGCAATATATCCCATGTCCATTTTCCAAAACTATAATAATAAACATGGCAGTTTTTAAGCAATTTGGTTCCTGTAATTAAGGAAATATTGTAGTTTTGGCATTTTTCGAAATTACCATTTTATGAGAGGGACCAGGTTATTGTTCGACTTTTGTATTTTCAATACTCTGCTGCCCTAGATAAAAAAAACCCTCGTACAGAATTTGGTTGAGATATCTCAACTTTTGCTAGAGTTTTCGTGTACGCAAATAAACGGACATGGACTAATCATCTTCTCTTTTTATTCTGAGCATTTTTATGTATATATACATACATAAGTAGTACATACGAACATAAATGTATGTATCCATATCGATTAATTTTGGTTGTTCCAAATATACGTTATTTGAAAAAAAGTTATGGTACCCTCTTGCAGAACTGCGTTGTAAATATGTTTAGGAAACATTTAAATTAATAGTTTATTAAAAAAGTTGCTCAAAGTAATGGAACTCCTCAACCCCTTAAAAAAAAAACAGGAACCCTTCTGAAATTTTGTTTTGAAAGTTTCCATATTTGAAAACTGAAAACAATCACAGTATACAGCAAACCAGCCATTGACAATATGCTTATTTGAAAACTAATACATGAAATGTTGTGAATATATAGGATTTTTTTGTCATTAACCCATAGGCAACAACTGGTGCAAAAGTACCTACAAATGTTTGTTGATATATTTGAAATGTAAATTTGAACAGCAAAATTCATAAAACACATTATAATAAAACAAAAATATTGTTAATTACTACGTGGGAGGTGGGCGTGGTTATTGGCAGATTTCGACAAAATTTAACACTAACCTAAATTATACCAAAGGCAACTTCGACACCGACTTTCATTAAAATAACTAAATTTTGTTCGAGTTAGCGTGTTTACAAACAGAGAGCGCTGAACTAGTTCATCTCGTCATTCTGAATATAGCCGTCATCGATTCGCCACTTCTCGTTCGCTATGTTTGAGTTCCGGTCGCTTAAAGAAGAATTTTGCATGTGAAAGCAACAACAAAGTTAGCTAGCACTGATAGACGATAGCGAGTTTGGTTGTACCTCATTGAGTTCGTTCGTTTCGTTACTCGCTAACTGTTGGCGAATCGATGACGGCTTATATGTGTATATACGTACATACATTTTATACGGTTAACAAACGCGCTCGCTTATTTGCATAAACCGTCTTTACTTGCATTAATTCATGCATTATCCTCTTTCAAATGTGAATAATCGGCTGAACAAATACACACAAATTACGTGCATTTGAAAATTGGAGAGCTGTACCATAAGCTAAGTAATACTTCTTTTACCGCCTAATCGATGGGACCATTTTACAAAGTCAGCCAACCATTATTCACTCAAAGTTGTGTTCAGAACACGGTTTGACTTATGTAGGAACTGCATCCGGTCATAATTGCTAACGCTTCACGCTTCATTTGCTTGGAATTTCGTGTTTCTCGTTATTTTATTTTATGTGACTTGAAAATATTTTTCACTATAAGAAAATATTTAAATTGGATTTCATTTGGGTTAACGAAAACGACAACTGTGAAAAAATATCAACCAATACATTCAAACAAAATGCCAAATAAGCATGTTTACATTTTTTGTTTTGGCTACCTGGATCACTGTATACTGTGAAAAAAATATTTAGTACAAAAATAATTGTGATAAATCAATTTTGTATATTCTTCTGCGAAAAAATGTCTACAATCGATGATGTATATGTATACATATCAAGATGTGTCTGTTTTGCTCTACGGTTGCGATAAGTTGCTTTGGAATAAATAATATTGCACGAGTCATTGGCTTTGGGTTAGTGGCAGAAAACTTCAATACATAAGTACATATACTTTGAAATAAAATATTTGTTTTTGTTTCAATTCCAGATATGTTCAAACTTTAAAGTATAAAATATATCAACCCTGGGAACAAATTATTGGTACTGAATGGTAAAAAAAAGTGTGCATTCATTCTAAATATACAATCATGTGTGAGTGCGAATGCTGCTGAACATTCACATTCTATACTGAATGGCAATCTAGCATTCAATAACAAAACACAGTTTGTTTGTTTTCAAATATTTTAAGCCACTCAGGAATGAAGTTTTTATTTATACAAACCAACAATCAACATTTTGAAAGGAATGCCGAGTGAATGCAGACTATGTTGATTCAATCATTTTACAGCTCTGGCGTTGGGAGTATAATTTGTTATACAGTATATATATAGGAAAAACCTTGAAATTTAGGTGGGGCCGAAATCATCAAGCAAGCATTTCGAGGTAGTATTTTTGAATATCTAGGCAAAAATTTGAAAGTTAGGGGGGTGGGGGCGGACCCCCCCCCTGCCCCTACCTGGCTACGCCCATGCTCGCATCAAGTAGTTAAATATTGCGTATAAAAATATGTACTACATACGCTACAGCGGAAATGGACGACACGCCATTTCTTTAAATGAACTGAATGGTGCTCGTATGTATGTGCATTAGGGTGGTCCAAAAACGGTAAAGTCGGAATTGTAATGCTCTCACCACCTAGGATTGTTCTATATCGAAAAAAATATACCCTATTTTTTTATTTTGATATAAAACAATATTTAGAGGTCGCTCAAAGTGCTCAAAGTTTTCCATGTATTTTTATATAGCAAAAACAATTTTTCGTAGAAATAATATAGAATTCTTGAAAATCAATATTTTTCTATCGGAAAACCCTGGTTGTCTTCAGGAGTCTTTCAATAATAATATCCAATTGTTTATTTAACCATTTTTTAATACAAACGATTTTTTATTGTTCCCCCTTTAGCATTTTTCGGGGTTTTTGTGGGTTTTTGGCGGACATATAAATTAAAGTTGCGACGAAAAAATTGTTGACTAAATAATTGGGAATCTCCTGCATATAAACAGAGTTTTTCGATAGAAAAATATTGATTTTTAAGACTTCTATACCATTATACATATATGAGACATTCTTTTTCATATCGGACACCAAATTTTGTGTCAAACTTTCGATTGGCTTAAAATTTTTTTATGGGTTCTATACATGAAACGAGCTAACACTTGTTCGATGATTTTTTTCTTCGGAGATATGATTTGTCAAAGTTTGCATTTTTTCGTGATTCATGTACTTTTTCAAATCGTTATATCTCGGGTACTGATCATCGTAGAGACTTCATCTTATTACTTCTACATATCCCATCAAGATTGTCCTAGATCTAACTTATTTTTACTATTTTTGAAGTAATGAAGTATTGTAAAGACCAGTAAATTAGGGGTTTAAAATTATGCCATAGTAATCCTTGTTTAATTCTCTTTAAAAAACGTGGTTCAAAAAATGGACGTTTTTCAAGAACTATTTTTAAAATATATTTCTTTATGACGAGATTTTTTATTTTGTGAGAATCAACAATTTTTTGTAATTTGTTTTCGAAAACTTATATAGATACATATTTAGAAAAGTGTCAAAAATCGGGTTTTTGCTAAAATTTAAATTTTATTGCTGATTCCGATATAATACTTATCCAGGTATAATATTTGTACGGCAAGATTTTTCTTTAAGCCGACAAATCCCTAGAAATGGTCGCGGCAATTGTAGTGCTAAAGTTAGCAAAACGCAGATTTTATTGCGGAATTCGGCAGAATATCGCTTCGTTAACAACATTTGTTCCACAACTTTTTCAATAAAATAATATTCTAGAAATGGGCGTGGCTATATTAAAACCAAAGTTCAAAAATTTAGAATTTATTGTGGATTTCGCCAGAATATCTATATGGATTGAAAAAGTTATGGAGCAAATATTGTTAACGAAGCGATATTCTGCAGAAATCCGCAATCAAATTTGCGGCTTGCTAACTTTAGTCCTGCAATTGGCACGCCTTTTCTAGGGTTTGTCGCCTTAAAGAGAAATCTTGCCGCACAAATATTATATCTGGATAGGTATTCTATCAGAATCCGCAATAAAATTTTAGTTATTTCAAAAAACCCGATGTTTAACACATTACTAAAAATATCTCAACATAAGTCTTCGAAAACAAATTACAAAAAATTGTTGATTCTCACAAAATAAACCATCTCGCCATAAAGAAAAATATTTTAAAAATAGTTATTGAAAAACGCCCATTTTTTTGAACCACGTTTTTTATAGAGAATTAAACAAACATTACGCTGGTATAATTCCTAATTTACTGGTATTCACTATGCAAATTAACTTCAAAAAGTTCAACTGTTAATAGCTAAGTTAGCTTTAGGACAATCTTGACCATCTTATATATAAAGGTATTAATCTCGTTTCTTGAGCTTTAAAACGACGTTAAGATGAAGTCTCTACGATGAGCAGAACCCGAGATATAACGATTTGAATAACTACACGATTAGTCAGAATAACGAAAAAATTCAAACTTTGACAGATCATATCTCCGAAGAAAGTGGTAGCTTATTTCATGTATAGAATTCACAAAAAACATTTGAATTGAATCGGAGATATGACATAATTTTTTTTACGAAATCCGTCCGACTTAAAAAATAATGGCTCATATGCAAGTATGTGCACCAATCTATAAATATCGTTGAACTATTTTAATATCTATTGCAAAATTTTATACAGACAAGACTAAAAAGTAGAAAATAAATAAAATAAAAACAACTTTTTAATATACAACGCTTTTATAAATGGACTTAAAAGTAGAAAATAATATTTCTCAGTCCCATACAATTTGTTTTGATCACTTTTGATTTTGAAATTTTAGCAAAAGTCATTATAAACAATTTATGAGATTGAAAATGAAAAGCGTGGGGCGCATGTAATAGACTTGAATTGATATTAGAAGTAGTATATGTGAGTACATATGTGGGTATATGAATAACGATCGCTTAAAATCGATCTCAAATTTGTTTTGCGCTCTAGAAATTTTAGGTGTATGTTATGTAGTTTGACTATTGTCAATTAAATCTAATGCTTTGTATTGCATGCGCTCCACGTTTTTCGTTTTCAATCTCATAAATTGTTTATAATGACTGTTGCTAAAATTGCAAAATCAAAAGTTGTCGAAACAAATTCTACGGGACTGAGAAATATTATTTTCTACTTTTTAGTCCATAAATAAAAGCGTGGTATATTAAAGAGTTTTTTTATTCTATTTATTTCTAATAATTGGGGCGAATTCTTCAATTGAGTTTGACTTCAGTTCCACACACGTGCCGTGTGTGAACCTCATATGTAGCATAAATTAAGTAAACCAGATTTGCTATCGTGCAGGAAAACTATACCAAAGCAGTGTTGATATTTGAGATTTTTAAATTGTACCAAATTGATGACAAAAAGTAATTTTTTGAACTTAATTGTACTTTTCACCATTTCCGTGAATAGCATTACCTGAACGTTTCCCCTTACCAAAAAAAACATTTTTTTATCTCTGCAGTGTGTTTGTTGTTCAATTCATGATAAAAAAATAGGAAGGTAGAACCGCTGAGAGGAATTTTTCAAATTCTTGACGTTTGCAAGCAATTTAGTTTTAAAATTTTACACACAAAGTCACACACACACATTCTCATTTTCAATCTCAAACAACAACAACTTTGAACAATTCCTTTTTTTTGCTCTCAATTTTATACGATTTTAAAATGTTGGCAAACTTCAGAAAAATATCATGGCCGACGCATTGAGAGAACGGTTTTACCTTACTATGCTTTTACCATGGTTCAATTCATGTACAGCTTCAGTTGGTGTAGACCAGAGGTTTTCCCGTGGACCCTTTTCAAAACCTTACTGGTTTCGGTGGACCCCCAGCTGCTACATTTCTAACATATTCCAAAGCTCATCAATAAAAATTGAAGACTAGATCTAACGATGTTAATTTGCATCGCGGGTGAGTTCCAACACTAAATTCGAAGTGGCAAAAATAAAAATAAAATATTTATTAAACAATGTTATTACACACTTGCAATTTTTAAAAAACAGGCCTCGTAAACAGTGTTGCCACAATGATTTTTAATTTTTTACCAAACCTCTAAAAAAAAATTACCAAACTCAGAAAAAATTACCAAATTTTTATGAGCATAATATTCCAAACAAATACACCACGTCTGGGATTGTGGCCAGCTTAGATCTATAACAATTCACAAATATTTTTAAAACATGAACCAAAAAAAATCGCTCAGAGATTCACAAACATTTAAAAGGTGTTTAACATACAGTTTTTTTACCTAGAGTATTTTACATAGCTTAAAACCAAAACATGAAAGCAGAAAATGTATCGTTAAACAATAAATACAATTTACTTTTACAATTTTATAAATGGGTCACATTCGTATTTAATCGCAAAATTGTAATTACTCCTGTGAAGTAACAATTTTCCAAAACCATGATTTGTGGGAATGTGGGGGCAGTGATCGAGCCGCCATATTGGGAGTTACTTAAATTGCTACATTGCGAACTCATATCAAAAGTTCTGAGTTGTCAAAGCAAATTGTTACATTAAAGAGCCCTTACAATTTTTGCCTCTCTTAAGGTGTAGACACATACATATCTAAGTACAAAAGCAAATTTTTTTGTTTTGTGCAATTGTAAGAAGGTTCAAAGTTATAAATTTTTATAAGTAATAAGTTAGTATTAAAAACTTAAAAGGAAAGACTTGCGTTGAAAAAAATGACCAAACTGAAAATTAAATTACCAAATTACCAACTCGTTCTAAAAAGAACAAAATTAACAGTTTTGGTAAAAAATTACCAAAGCGGCAACGCTGCTCGTAAAGCGATCAATGTGCGCTCTCTCTCTGAGGAATTATATTTTTTATGAGAACTTCGAGCGCTAGCGTTATTTACATTCCCTTTAGCAAAACTTCCCTTCTCACATGGTTGACTCATTAATGAATTTGCATGTGGCGTATTGGTAAAATAGTTTATTTGTGTTGATGGCATCATTTTTATTTTTATCACTCCGAGTTTTAAAGTGATGAGTTTCCCTGGTTTGAGCCAGTTCTGGCCAAATGGTTAGATGTCTCATTACCAACTTCCGAGTGACCTGGTACCCAGAGTAAAGTAAGCTCGTTATGATTACCAACATAAAATAATAACAAAAGTTGAGACTTGCATTGCCGAACTAGTTAGGAAGTACTTAGATAGAGGGCTGGCCAATGCCTTAAGAACAGCCCGGCTGTATATTCAGATATGTAAACTCCTTCCCCTCTACCTATTTTCCACCACATAGTCCATGGTTTTGAGGATTGCAAATGCCTCAGCCTGGAAGCCTGGGGTACATTCCCTAAGATACAAGTGAAGTTTATCCCCATTAACTTCGAAAAAGACCCCACATTCCGCCCCAGAGTCAGTTGTGGAGCCATCAGTGAGAACTCGACAATGTGCGAGTCCGGGCACAGTGCTGGAATTAAACCGGTATTCAGTTTCAGGGAACTCAACATTATAGAACCTCTTCAACAAAGGTAATGGTGGCGTACTATCCTATAGCATTGAAAATACCCAAGTGCTCAAATCTCTACCGCCAGCATTTTTCGCCTCGTCCCACTTATTGTTATAAGAATATCCGTTTCTTTCTAGTCTGAAGGTGGCCTTTAAGGCTTCCCTACGTATGAAGACATAAAGTGACGGTAAGTGCAGCAGTGCGTCAAGAGCACTCCACACCACTCAAAAAAATTAAAGTTAAAAAAAGAGGATATCAGGCAACCATTTTTATTCTTTACTACCGATAAACTTTCGTGGACCCCCAGTTACAACTCGTGGACCCCCATATTTTTTCCCGCCAACGTAGACCCCCGTCGAGTCTCCCGTGGACCCCTAGGGGTCCACCTGGACCACTTTGGGAATCACTGGTGTAGACTTAACTTAACGTAACATATCATTGTGATTTCTTCGTTACAAAACTACACGCCGGGACAAAATAATACCTTCACCCGGTATATACTATTTATTTTATTTGTTTTCAAATTAAGTTTAATACTTTTTTATAGCTCGTTGTCTAGAAAAAGCTATAAAAATTATTTATTTCATATTTCACAAATGAAAAAAAAATATCAACAACGGTTTTCTTCCATATAAAACAAATTGCGAACATTCGTTATATAGAAGATAGTGCGCTACACCGTCAACAAAAATATCTGAAAATAAACGGTGTTTTTAAGGTACTTCAATTTTGCACCCTATTATACTATAATGAATGTTCTACAAAAATATTTTCCCAAATTTTTTTTTTAATTCTGAATAAAAAATGAGAAATTTTGATGAAACTTTGAAACTTTAATTTATGTGTATAGTTTTTGTCAGACAATGAGCTATACTTTTATAAAAATTTCAATAAATAACCCAAAACGGGTGACCGTATCATTTTGTCGTGGGTTGTATATTCAAAGATGTAGACAATAACGATAAAAAATGAATACAGTATATTTTTTAGATCCGTGAAAATAAATCACATAAAATGAGATGACTAGATTTTTTTCAAAATAAATAAAAAAAATTTCATCCGCCGGTGATAAAAAATTTATATCTCCATAACGTTCATCTCGTTTACATTCAAAATTACAATTCACAATTTCGTTTTAAACCAGAAATGAAATATAGGTATGTCCCTTTACTTAAATGTAAACGGATTAAGAATCAAAGTGCTGGTAGAGATTTGAGTGTTTGGTACAAAAAGTATTTTTCATGTTGAAATTGTACTTAAAATCGGTAAATTGTACTTTGGTACTTTTTAAAACTAATTTTACTAAAAAAAAGTACAATTGTACTTAAAATATCAACATCGTACCAAACTCCTTATGCTGCATTTATTGAGTTTTTGGAGTGGTCGGTATTGTGTACTTTGAACATTTGTTCAAATATAACATTTATTATACATACACACATATTGTTCGCAATTATAATCACAATTGAACACTGCACCCAATTTTTGAAAGCGTTTTTTCAGCTATTTAATGGTTTAACGTTTCTTGAAGGCACTTCATATTGCAAAAAAATATGCGCAAATCCATTCCGTACTATATTTTTCCGTATAGAACGCCCATTTACTTTAATTTGGAAAATTATAATTAATTTTTTATTTTGTTTACATCTGTCGTTTTTACAAATAGAGAGAAGTGTAAGAGTTGCCAAATATAAATATTTTTATTACCATATATTAAAATAATAATTTACAAAAAAAAAAATATTAAAGTAGTGCTTCGTTAAACACAAACTTGAAGCCCACATCCATTTTTAAATCAATTTATCACAAAGTTGTATTAATTGTTTGCAAGCATATTATTGTTTTCATGCATTTTGAGAACAAATAATGGAATATGCATACATACATGTACTTACGGCGGCCGCCGTAGCAGAATGATTACAGGTGCGTACTTCCACTCGGTGGGACCAAGGAAAGAGCAGTCGTACCTCAACAGGCAATGACAAAACTTAGAGGTTATTTCTGCCTTGAAAAAGGTTCTCATATAACCATTTGCCGTTCGGAGTCAGCGTAAAAATTTAGGTGCATCCATTTGTGTCACAACATCAGAACTCACCCCTCAAATTTGAGGAGTAGCTCGGCAAAATCTTCTTGTTTGAACCGTTTAAAATTTTTGATTTTCAAAATTACTCAGTGACGCCAAGATTAACAAAAAACGGGGTGTTTAAGGGGAGTTTAACGAAAAATTTTCGTATGGTAAACTCCGAGTTTATGAGTAGAGTTTAATGATAAACTCTAAAATGGCACATAAACTCAAGTTTATGGCTCAATGAGAGCGTAATATAAGGGAATATAAGGCCGACAAAAATGGGATAAAATTTGTTGCGCAAAATGTTGCAGATGTTTTTGATAGACTTTTTTGTGCTGATTTCGAATCCGTAAGTATAAAGTTTCCATCAGCTTAAGACTTTGAGAAAAACGAGATCAAAGTGTTAAAAAATTCCATTTTTTGCAGTATTTGAGAAGCTGATAGGAGATAACAGAACCTTGCACTTAGGCTTAAGTAAAAACTAAAGCTCTCGACTACTATCCGTGAAAATACCATCCCTACAAATTGACCTGACGGTCACTTATAGTCATTTTTGAACAGCAACAACTGACGTTGGTGAAGTTTCCGTACCTACCGCAATTAAACAAAAGCCGATAGGCCATTTAGGCTTAAATTAAAGCTTGAACTTTCGACTACAACCCTTGAAAATACTTGACCCCAAGGTCGTTTATAGAAATGACTGGCGTGCTGTTTTGGACTCGGCGAAAATCGCTTAGGCGGTTACAGCGCCAATAAAGAAGAAGAAGAAGAAGGTCGTTTATAGTCATTTATTGAACAGAAAAAACTGATTTTTGGCAAATTTTTTTGTTTTAATAGCAGAATATTCCAGTTTTTTATTGTTCAATAAATGACTATAAGTAACCATCAAGTCAAGGTGCAGCAATGGTTTTTTCAGGGATAGTAGCGGACAGTTCTAGCTTTAATTTAGGGTTAAGTGGAAGGTTGTGTTTTTTCTACAAGAGCGTGCAATTGCTGGATTATGCCGATGACATCGACATCATCGGTAACAAAAACCGCGAAGTCTGTTCTGTCTTTTCCAAGTTGGATAGGGAAGCAAAGCGCATGGGTCTGGTGGTAAACGAGGACAAGACGAAGTATCTCCTGTCATCAAACAAACAGTCAGCACATTCGCGCCTTGGCACCCACGTCACTGTTGACAGTTACAATTTCGAGAAAGTAGAGAATTTCGCTTACTTGGGAACCAGCATTAACACCGATAATAATGTCAGCATTGAAATCCAACGTAGAATCACTC
>NW_023462899.1:0-16501 GCF_013731165.1 Rhagoletis pomonella | reverse complement strand
TGAAACCTTTTTAACAGGTGGCAACTCTTAAGAAAAGTAGCTTATTTTCCACTGTACGTCATAAGCTATCTGTGTGCAAATTTTCATGCAAATCCATTCAGTCGTTCCCTCATATTAAATAAATTAAACTATTTTAACAGGTGGCAACTCTTTAATAATAGCCTATTAACCAATCTGGCCCATAGGCTATCTGTGTACAAAATCTAATGCAAAGCCGTTTAGTCGTTTCCGCGTGATGATTTCCCAAACATCCAAACATACAAACTTTCATATTTATAATATTAGTAAGAAGTAAGATATTCCAAATAATCGGCAAAGAATTGGGGAAACAATTTTATTTTTAACAATAAATCGAACTAAAAAATTAAAAATAAATATAGTTTAAAAAAACTAAAAAACACGCTTTTAAAGCATATCAAACTAAAAAGTAAAAAATAGTTCTTAATATAAGTTGAAAATAATAATGAACAAAAAATACTAGTATTATTGTGAAAAAGTGTGGGTTGCTCGATAGACGAAAAATATGGCAAAGAGCGCGCTCGACTCTACATAGCATGAATTAAGTAACCGAGATTTGCTAACGTTCAGGAATATAGTTGATTAAAAATCAATCCATAAATGCCATCATTGTTTATGGGGTATTTAACTTGAAGGACACGAGTTATTCCCCACCAGTCGACGACATGTAAGTACACATGTAAGTCTTCCTAGCTTTAAATTATATCTTTTTAAAAACGGTATTTTACAACGCTTTAATCAACTTGCAATGTTGTGTGTCTAGACACCATTTATAGCTATAAAACGTTTGCCTTGCAAAGATCCTATAAAAAAAGTCTGGACATCACCCTCGCGGACGGTATCATATCAAAGTCTTTAGAGATAGATGTCGCCTCGCATCCATGGGCGTAGCCAGAACGAAATTTAGGGGGGGGCCCATACAAAATAAAAAATTCAAAACCAATAACTTACTTATGTACTAAAATTTTTTTTATTATAGCTTAAAATTATTGTAACCAATAAAGGTAAATATGTTGTACAAAAAACAAATAAACAGAAGTTCACAAAAGTTGATATAAAACTATTCGTCGATTTAGATTGTTAACTTTTTACTGAGCATGTTTATTTTACGAGGAGGAAGCATCGAAAGCCTAACCCCTTCCGTGTGAGACTTTAATCCAAACTAAAATTCCTACCGTCATGTACCGTTCTCCTCCCGGTACCACCGTCAAGGATTTCGTCGGGATTATAACACTGTGTGACTTATAAGGTTATAGATCTATTCTCTTCCTCTTCTTCCTTTTTGGCGCTGTAACCGCCAAAGCGATTTTGACCAACTGACGCCTATTAGAAATGCCAAGTGAAGCCAGAATACTTTCAGAGCTGGGGCGTCGGTGTCCATTCGAACGACATGATCAAGCCAGTTGAGCCGCTGTATTTTAATACGCCACATACCAGCACGGGCATGATGAGTGATTTATAGTGTGGTTTTCGTACGTCGAAAGAGGACTTTACTCCTGAATTGCCTACTCAGTCCAAAGCAGCACTTGTTGGCAAGAGCGATTCTGCGTTGGATTTCCATACTGACATTATTACAGGTGTTAATGCTGGTTCCCAAGTAAACGAAATTCTCTACTTCCTCGAAATTATAACTGTCAAAAGTGACGTGGGTGCCAGGCGCGAATGTGCTGATTGTTTGTTTGATGACAGGAGATACTTCGTTTTGTCGTCGTTTACCACCAGACCCATTCGCTTTGCTTCCTTGTCCAACTTGGAAAAGTCAGGACAGACTTCGCGGTTTTTCTTACCGATGATGTCAGTGTCATTGGCATAAGCCAGCAATTGTACGCTCTTGTAGTAAATTGTTCCTAAGCGGTTCAGTTCTGAAGATCTTATTATCTTCTCCAACATCAGATTAAAGAAGCCACATGGAAGAGAGCCGCCCTGTCTGAAACCCCGTCTGGTGGCGAAAGGCAACAGAGCAGAGCTGGTGGTATTACTCAACGTCATTTTTCACAGGCGTATGACAGACATACCGGCATATACCTTTAAGTACTGTCGAAAGCGGCTTTAAAGTCGACAAATAGGTGGTGAGTGCGGATCATTTTCTCGCGGGTCTTTTCCAAGATTCGGCGTACTGTGAATACCTGGTCTATGGTAGACAATACATTCGATAAGACCTTGCAACCTATGCTTAGAAGGCTGATCCCGCGGTTTGGGCAGAGCGCACTTGAATTCCAGTCGTTGGGCATGCACCTTATTACCTCCTTGCCATCGTAATTAAATAGCTCAGCTGATAGGCCGTCAGCTCAAACAGCTTTGGCACTTTTCTTCATAGTCAGGCGCTGGGATATCGACTCCATCGTCATCGACTGGGACCTCGAAGTGCTTCCGCTATTCAAAAGGGTCGAAAAGTGTTCCCTCCATAATCTGAGTACGTTCTGGACATCGGTCACTAGGTCGCCATGGTTGTTCATACAAGAGTCTTGAAACCTTCCGTAAGTCGCTCAACTCTCTGCTAAAAATTTCGGGTGTTTTTTCTGTCGGACAGCATTTCAAGCATTTTCTCACACTCGTGTTCGTACCAGTAATTAGCGGGAAATGTGGTTCCACTGCTCGCCCAAGTCGGTTTGTTGAAGAGTGCTCTCTCACAGCAGGTGTGAGGGTCGAGCGCCGAATCCATTGGCCGTCTGTTTTGATTGCAGCTTTTCGACGTTGAACTTTCCCTGCATTGTAGGGGGCCCTTTTTTTGTGTCTCCGAGGTTAGGTCGTATATTGGATGCATCAATATAGTAGTGCGAGTCGATATTTGGCCCTCGGAGTGTACGTATGTACATCTAAAACATGGAAGCATGTCTTCCGTCTATCACAACATGCTCGATTTGGTTTCCCGTTTTTTCGATGTGGAGACATCCATGTAGCTTGAGAGAACGAAAAATGACACTGAAGATGGAACAACGCCGAAACCGGTTTGTCTCCAAACCAAATTTGACAAGGGACGACGGAAAATCGTTCCACAATACATCACACTCCTACCCTGTCGGAAACACCAACAACGAAAATGAGAATAGCTTGATGGATGTTTTTATGCTAGAACCCAGTAATACATACTGCCAAGCTTCGGGCCCCGGCGAAGTGGATCATCCTCAGCCCGCCGTTTCTATGTGGAGGCTGATTTTTTCGACACTGGCACCAAAGATCCCTTCGTTGCCCACCTTGGCATTTAAATGGCTAAGCACGATTTTTATACGTGTCGGGGGCAGCGCTAATATGTACGCTCTAAGCTAAGAGAGCCTTGGATGCCTCGTCCTTCTCTTCCATCGGGGCATTGGCACATGTGAATGAGATGTTGAAGAATCTCGCCTTGATGCGGATTGTGGCTAGACTTTCGTCCACTAGAGTGAACGCCGGTCTCTCTCCCACCACAAATCCAACACCGAATTGCACTCCTTTACGTGGCAACTGTCGCAAGGCTCACGCTTACCTTCCTCGCCCCGTCCATCGCATTTCGTGGATGGAGCTGATGTCAGCCTTTATTTTCCCTAGGACTTCAACCAGCCGGACAGAGGCACCATCCCGATTAATCCCCAGCGCACGCGGGGTGTTACGCCCTCCTACTTTACCTCGCTCCCAAACTAGCGTTCGGTCGCTACCCAGAGTATTCATGGATATAAATATCCGGACGTAGTTAGCTGCGATTTGAACCGTAAGCACACGAATCACTTCTGGCCACTCCCAGGTGAATGGCCGTCAAAAGCTTTGCAGTACTGGGAAATGTACAAAACATAGGGGCCAAAAACGAATATCTCAACTAAACCCTGATGAATTTTTTTAAATTCGCTCTACATACCTGTATAATAAACCAAATAGCCGGACAAAACGTTAAATGATATACATACATATGTATGTATGTATAAGTATGAGGGCGTATTGAACATTTTGAGTACGCAGATTTTATAGGCTGGTATATTTATTTATGCTAAATATATTGCTTGATTTTGTTTTGTCACACTTTAGAAGTAAACGTCTCGGCTGTTCACCCAACCGCTTAGTAAAGACACAAACCTAAAGACAAAGTAATAAACAATTGAACTATACATTTATTTATAGTTTCCGTTCAATCAATTTTTGCTCATTGTCGACTGCAGCCATGTTTTTACCCTTTTAAAATGGAAGTGCTTTGAAGTTAGAGATAATAACTTGATACAGAACCGGATGATCCACATATCTACTTTTCAAATCAATTTACTAATTATTTAGTTAGCGTTGGGCAGAGCTGTAAAACTGTGAAATCATATGAAATTAAAAATCATCAATTTTATGTTATTATGTTTTCATTGAATTTTT
This sequence comes from Rhagoletis pomonella, assembly GCF_013731165.1. Taxonomy (NCBI): domain Eukaryota; kingdom Metazoa; phylum Arthropoda; class Insecta; order Diptera; family Tephritidae; genus Rhagoletis; species Rhagoletis pomonella. The sequence continues at coordinate 12,157 of NW_023462899.1, read as the reverse complement.
CCTTGTTGGGGAATGTGGCTTATAATTTTCCAATTCTACATTCACTCAAAGTAGATACGATTGCACACATTAACATATTCAAAGAAAGATTGAAAAAACTGAATGACGAAACATTAACTTTTAACACTGAATAAGCATTCAGATGAATGCAGCTTTTGCAATGTGTGCACACATTCATTCAGTACCAATCAATCGATATAAATATTCTAAATACACAAAACCCACTGAAAAATACGCAAGGTTGAATTTTATTGAACAGATTTCAAAATTTCAACACGAAAAATAGTTTATTGAGCGTTATCATTAATTTGTTTCACTTAAATTTGTACAAATATTTATAATAAATGAAAATATTAATTAGAGAAATATTTTTCTGCCAAGAATGTCATTATGAAAAATGTTAACTATTAACGATTTTTACATCTCTGTTTCGAAAATTGTCAGCTTTCTAAATAAGTATTACCAATGTACCAATAAAAGGTATGTGCAAAAATTATTACATATGTACATACCTATAAATCTACGTTAAAATAAGTAAACAAATTTAAGCGCTTCTACTTCTAACTTTAGATATATACATTTTATTATTTATTTAAAAAATTCTTAATACAAGTTTCTTCGTACTTTTTTCTTCGCTATTGGGTCAAGCATTTAATAAAGATTCTAAAACCTGATTTGTGGGTTTGTGGTGGTTCCTACCATTTACAATAAGTTGCAAATTATCAACTTTTCTCAAAAAAAAGATTTAACAAATCTGTGTGCAAACCCCTTTTTATTTTAGTGTGGTAGAATGGAAAAAAATGTGGTAGATTTGAATAAGATGTGGTAGATTTTCCAATTCATATTTTATTGGGTATACATATCGCACACCGTCGTCAAAAGAAGCACAACTCAAAAATTAAATAGGGAAATATAATTGCTAGTGGATCGTACAGATTCCACGCAATTGGTGCAAAAATAAGTATAACATTAGTTTTCTAGTTAGAGAATATAATCATGAAGAAAAGAATATTTTATTTGTATGCAAAAAAATCGACCAAATTATTTTCCCATTGCATAATACTTTAGCAAATATAAATAGGCGTATTTTTGAAATATTAGAAAGTTAAGGCACAGATATATTTAAAGCAAAATTTATGATGTACCTTTTTAAAAATCTATTGATTATTCAAATTACAATTGAGTTGAAATTCTAGAGTTATGTGAAAATTGTAAACAAATGTTCTGTCTAAAAATGTGGTAGATTTTAAGCCTTGTGTGGTAGATGTGGTAGACACCCAAATTTAAAAAAAAAATACGTGGTTGATCTACCACACATGTGGTAGAAGCTTGCACACTGTTCTAAACGTATGTTTTGAGCAAATTGATGTTTAAAGCTAGCAATATATCCCATGTCCATTTTCCAAAACTATAATAATAAACATGGCAGTTTTTAAGCAATTTGGTTCCTGTAATTAAGGAAATATTGTAGTTTTGGCATTTTTCGAAATTACCATTTTATGAGAGGGACCAGGTTATTGTTCGACTTTTGTATTTTCAATACTCTGCTGCCCTAGATAAAAAAAACCCTCGTACAGAATTTGGTTGAGATATCTCAACTTTTGCTAGAGTTTTCGTGTACGCAAATAAACGGACATGGACTAATCATCTTCTCTTTTTATTCTGAGCATTTTTATGTATATATACATACATAAGTAGTACATACGAACATAAATGTATGTATCCATATCGATTAATTTTGGTTGTTCCAAATATACGTTATTTGAAAAAAAGTTATGGTACCCTCTTGCAGAACTGCGTTGTAAATATGTTTAGGAAACATTTAAATTAATAGTTTATTAAAAAAGTTGCTCAAAGTAATGGAACTCCTCAACCCCTTAAAAAAAAAACAGGAACCCTTCTGAAATTTTGTTTTGAAAGTTTCCATATTTGAAAACTGAAAACAATCACAGTATACAGCAAACCAGCCATTGACAATATGCTTATTTGAAAACTAATACATGAAATGTTGTGAATATATAGGATTTTTTTGTCATTAACCCATAGGCAACAACTGGTGCAAAAGTACCTACAAATGTTTGTTGATATATTTGAAATGTAAATTTGAACAGCAAAATTCATAAAACACATTATAATAAAACAAAAATATTGTTAATTACTACGTGGGAGGTGGGCGTGGTTATTGGCAGATTTCGACAAAATTTAACACTAACCTAAATTATACCAAAGGCAACTTCGACACCGACTTTCATTAAAATAACTAAATTTTGTTCGAGTTAGCGTGTTTACAAACAGAGAGCGCTGAACTAGTTCATCTCGTCATTCTGAATATAGCCGTCATCGATTCGCCACTTCTCGTTCGCTATGTTTGAGTTCCGGTCGCTTAAAGAAGAATTTTGCATGTGAAAGCAACAACAAAGTTAGCTAGCACTGATAGACGATAGCGAGTTTGGTTGTACCTCATTGAGTTCGTTCGTTTCGTTACTCGCTAACTGTTGGCGAATCGATGACGGCTTATATGTGTATATACGTACATACATTTTATACGGTTAACAAACGCGCTCGCTTATTTGCATAAACCGTCTTTACTTGCATTAATTCATGCATTATCCTCTTTCAAATGTGAATAATCGGCTGAACAAATACACACAAATTACGTGCATTTGAAAATTGGAGAGCTGTACCATAAGCTAAGTAATACTTCTTTTACCGCCTAATCGATGGGACCATTTTACAAAGTCAGCCAACCATTATTCACTCAAAGTTGTGTTCAGAACACGGTTTGACTTATGTAGGAACTGCATCCGGTCATAATTGCTAACGCTTCACGCTTCATTTGCTTGGAATTTCGTGTTTCTCGTTATTTTATTTTATGTGACTTGAAAATATTTTTCACTATAAGAAAATATTTAAATTGGATTTCATTTGGGTTAACGAAAACGACAACTGTGAAAAAATATCAACCAATACATTCAAACAAAATGCCAAATAAGCATGTTTACATTTTTTGTTTTGGCTACCTGGATCACTGTATACTGTGAAAAAAATATTTAGTACAAAAATAATTGTGATAAATCAATTTTGTATATTCTTCTGCGAAAAAATGTCTACAATCGATGATGTATATGTATACATATCAAGATGTGTCTGTTTTGCTCTACGGTTGCGATAAGTTGCTTTGGAATAAATAATATTGCACGAGTCATTGGCTTTGGGTTAGTGGCAGAAAACTTCAATACATAAGTACATATACTTTGAAATAAAATATTTGTTTTTGTTTCAATTCCAGATATGTTCAAACTTTAAAGTATAAAATATATCAACCCTGGGAACAAATTATTGGTACTGAATGGTAAAAAAAAGTGTGCATTCATTCTAAATATACAATCATGTGTGAGTGCGAATGCTGCTGAACATTCACATTCTATACTGAATGGCAATCTAGCATTCAATAACAAAACACAGTTTGTTTGTTTTCAAATATTTTAAGCCACTCAGGAATGAAGTTTTTATTTATACAAACCAACAATCAACATTTTGAAAGGAATGCCGAGTGAATGCAGACTATGTTGATTCAATCATTTTACAGCTCTGGCGTTGGGAGTATAATTTGTTATACAGTATATATATAGGAAAAACCTTGAAATTTAGGTGGGGCCGAAATCATCAAGCAAGCATTTCGAGGTAGTATTTTTGAATATCTAGGCAAAAATTTGAAAGTTAGGGGGGTGGGGGCGGACCCCCCCCCTGCCCCTACCTGGCTACGCCCATGCTCGCATCAAGTAGTTAAATATTGCGTATAAAAATATGTACTACATACGCTACAGCGGAAATGGACGACACGCCATTTCTTTAAATGAACTGAATGGTGCTCGTATGTATGTGCATTAGGGTGGTCCAAAAACGGTAAAGTCGGAATTGTAATGCTCTCACCACCTAGGATTGTTCTATATCGAAAAAAATATACCCTATTTTTTTATTTTGATATAAAACAATATTTAGAGGTCGCTCAAAGTGCTCAAAGTTTTCCATGTATTTTTATATAGCAAAAACAATTTTTCGTAGAAATAATATAGAATTCTTGAAAATCAATATTTTTCTATCGGAAAACCCTGGTTGTCTTCAGGAGTCTTTCAATAATAATATCCAATTGTTTATTTAACCATTTTTTAATACAAACGATTTTTTATTGTTCCCCCTTTAGCATTTTTCGGGGTTTTTGTGGGTTTTTGGCGGACATATAAATTAAAGTTGCGACGAAAAAATTGTTGACTAAATAATTGGGAATCTCCTGCATATAAACAGAGTTTTTCGATAGAAAAATATTGATTTTTAAGACTTCTATACCATTATACATATATGAGACATTCTTTTTCATATCGGACACCAAATTTTGTGTCAAACTTTCGATTGGCTTAAAATTTTTTTATGGGTTCTATACATGAAACGAGCTAACACTTGTTCGATGATTTTTTTCTTCGGAGATATGATTTGTCAAAGTTTGCATTTTTTCGTGATTCATGTACTTTTTCAAATCGTTATATCTCGGGTACTGATCATCGTAGAGACTTCATCTTATTACTTCTACATATCCCATCAAGATTGTCCTAGATCTAACTTATTTTTACTATTTTTGAAGTAATGAAGTATTGTAAAGACCAGTAAATTAGGGGTTTAAAATTATGCCATAGTAATCCTTGTTTAATTCTCTTTAAAAAACGTGGTTCAAAAAATGGACGTTTTTCAAGAACTATTTTTAAAATATATTTCTTTATGACGAGATTTTTTATTTTGTGAGAATCAACAATTTTTTGTAATTTGTTTTCGAAAACTTATATAGATACATATTTAGAAAAGTGTCAAAAATCGGGTTTTTGCTAAAATTTAAATTTTATTGCTGATTCCGATATAATACTTATCCAGGTATAATATTTGTACGGCAAGATTTTTCTTTAAGCCGACAAATCCCTAGAAATGGTCGCGGCAATTGTAGTGCTAAAGTTAGCAAAACGCAGATTTTATTGCGGAATTCGGCAGAATATCGCTTCGTTAACAACATTTGTTCCACAACTTTTTCAATAAAATAATATTCTAGAAATGGGCGTGGCTATATTAAAACCAAAGTTCAAAAATTTAGAATTTATTGTGGATTTCGCCAGAATATCTATATGGATTGAAAAAGTTATGGAGCAAATATTGTTAACGAAGCGATATTCTGCAGAAATCCGCAATCAAATTTGCGGCTTGCTAACTTTAGTCCTGCAATTGGCACGCCTTTTCTAGGGTTTGTCGCCTTAAAGAGAAATCTTGCCGCACAAATATTATATCTGGATAGGTATTCTATCAGAATCCGCAATAAAATTTTAGTTATTTCAAAAAACCCGATGTTTAACACATTACTAAAAATATCTCAACATAAGTCTTCGAAAACAAATTACAAAAAATTGTTGATTCTCACAAAATAAACCATCTCGCCATAAAGAAAAATATTTTAAAAATAGTTATTGAAAAACGCCCATTTTTTTGAACCACGTTTTTTATAGAGAATTAAACAAACATTACGCTGGTATAATTCCTAATTTACTGGTATTCACTATGCAAATTAACTTCAAAAAGTTCAACTGTTAATAGCTAAGTTAGCTTTAGGACAATCTTGACCATCTTATATATAAAGGTATTAATCTCGTTTCTTGAGCTTTAAAACGACGTTAAGATGAAGTCTCTACGATGAGCAGAACCCGAGATATAACGATTTGAATAACTACACGATTAGTCAGAATAACGAAAAAATTCAAACTTTGACAGATCATATCTCCGAAGAAAGTGGTAGCTTATTTCATGTATAGAATTCACAAAAAACATTTGAATTGAATCGGAGATATGACATAATTTTTTTTACGAAATCCGTCCGACTTAAAAAATAATGGCTCATATGCAAGTATGTGCACCAATCTATAAATATCGTTGAACTATTTTAATATCTATTGCAAAATTTTATACAGACAAGACTAAAAAGTAGAAAATAAATAAAATAAAAACAACTTTTTAATATACAACGCTTTTATAAATGGACTTAAAAGTAGAAAATAATATTTCTCAGTCCCATACAATTTGTTTTGATCACTTTTGATTTTGAAATTTTAGCAAAAGTCATTATAAACAATTTATGAGATTGAAAATGAAAAGCGTGGGGCGCATGTAATAGACTTGAATTGATATTAGAAGTAGTATATGTGAGTACATATGTGGGTATATGAATAACGATCGCTTAAAATCGATCTCAAATTTGTTTTGCGCTCTAGAAATTTTAGGTGTATGTTATGTAGTTTGACTATTGTCAATTAAATCTAATGCTTTGTATTGCATGCGCTCCACGTTTTTCGTTTTCAATCTCATAAATTGTTTATAATGACTGTTGCTAAAATTGCAAAATCAAAAGTTGTCGAAACAAATTCTACGGGACTGAGAAATATTATTTTCTACTTTTTAGTCCATAAATAAAAGCGTGGTATATTAAAGAGTTTTTTTATTCTATTTATTTCTAATAATTGGGGCGAATTCTTCAATTGAGTTTGACTTCAGTTCCACACACGTGCCGTGTGTGAACCTCATATGTAGCATAAATTAAGTAAACCAGATTTGCTATCGTGCAGGAAAACTATACCAAAGCAGTGTTGATATTTGAGATTTTTAAATTGTACCAAATTTATGACAAAAAGTAATTTTTTGAACTTAATTGTACTTTTCACCATTTCCGTGAATAGCATTACCTGAACGTTTCCCCTTACCAAAAAAAACATTTTTTTTATCTCTGCAGTGTGTTTGTTGTTCAATTCATGATAAAAAAATAGGAAGGTAGAACCGCTGAGAGGAATTTTTCAAATTCTTGACGTTTGCAAGCAATTTAGTTTTAAAATTTTACACACAAAGTCACACACACACATTCTCATTTTCAATCTCAAACAACAACAACTTTGAACAATTCCTTTTTTTTGCTCTCAATTTTATACGATTTTAAAATGTTGGCAAACTTCAGAAAAATATCATGGCCGACGCATTGAGAGAACGGTTTTACCTTACTATGCTTTTACCATGGTTCAATTCATGTACAGCTTCAGTTGGTGTAGACCAGAGGTTTTCCCGTGGACCCTTTTCAAAACCTTACTGGTTTCGGTGGACCCCCAGCTGCTACATTTCTAACATATTCCAAAGCTCATCAATAAAAATTGAAGACTAGATCTAACGATGTTAATTTGCATCGCGGGTGAGTTCCAACACTAAATTCGAAGTGGCAAAAATAAAAATAAAATATTTATTAAACAATGTTATTACACACTTGCAATTTTTAAAAAACAGGCCTCGTAAACAGTGTTGCCACAATGATTTTTAATTTTTTACCAAACCTCTAAAAAAAAATTACCAAACTCAGAAAAAATTACCAAATTTTTATGAGCATAATATTCCAAACAAATACACCACGTCTGGGATTGTGGCCAGCTTAGATCTATAACAATTCACAAATATTTTTAAAACATGAACCAAAAAAAATCGCTCAGAGATTCACAAACATTTAAAAGGTGTTTAACATACAGTTTTTTACCTAGAGTATTTTACATAGCTTAAAACCAAAACATGAAAGCAGAAAATGTATCGTTAAACAATAAATACAATTTACTTTTACAATTTTATAAATGGGTCACATTCGTATTTAATCGCAAAATTGTAATTACTCCTGTGAAGTAACAATTTTCCAAAACCATGATTTGTGGGAATGTGGGGGCAGTGATCGAGCCACCATATTGGGAGTTACTTAAATTGCTACATTGCGAACTCATATCAAAAGTTCTGAGTTGTCAAAGCAAATTGTTACATTAAAGAGCCCTTACAATTTTTGCCTCTCTTAAGGTGTAGACACATACATATCTAAGTACAAAAGCAAATTTTTTTGTTTTGTGCAATTGTAAGAAGGTTCAAAGTTATAAATTTTTATAAGTAATAAGTTAGTATTAAAAACTTAAAAGGAAAGACTTGCGTTGAAAAAAATGACCAAACTGAAAATTAAATTACCAAATTACCAACTCGTTCTAAAAAGAACAAAATTAACAGTTTTGGTAAAAAATTACCAAAGCGGCAACGCTGCTCGTAAAGCGATCAATGTGCGCTCTCTCTCTGAGGAATTATATTTTTTATGAGAACTTCGAGCGCTAGCGTTATTTACATTCCCTTTAGCAAAACTTCCCTTCTCACATGGTTGACTCATTAATGAATTTGCATGTGGCGTATTGGTAAAATAGTTTATTTGTGTTGATGGAATCATTTTTATTTTTATCACTCCGAGTTTTAAAGTGATGAGTTTCCCTGGTTTGAGCCAGTTCTGGCCAAATGGTTAGATGTCTCATTACCAACTTCCGAGTGACCTGGTACCCAGAGTAAAGTAAGCTCGTTATGATTACCAACATAAAATAATAACAAAAGTTGAGACTTGCATTGCCGAACTAGTTAGGAAGTACTTAGATAGAGGGCTGGCCAATGCCTTAAGAACAGCCCGGCTGTATATTCAGATATGTAAACTCCTTCCCCTCTACCTATTTTCCACCACATAGTCCATGGTTTTGAGGATTGCAAATGCCTCAGCCTGGAAGCCTGGGGTACATTCCCTAAGATACAAGTGAAGTTTATCCCCATTAACTTCGAAAAAGACCCCACATTCCGCCCCAGAGTCAGTTGTGGAGCCATCAGTGAGAACTCGACAATGTGCGAGTCCGGGCACAGTGCTGGAATTAAACCGGTATTCAGTTTCAGGGAACTCAACATTATAGAACCTCTTCAACAAAGGTAATGGTGGCGTACTATCCTATAGCATTGAAAATACCCAAGTGCTCAAATCTCTACCGCCAGCATTTTTCGCCTCGTCCCACTTATTGTTATAAGAATATCCGTTTCTTTCTAGTCTGAAGGTGGCCTTTAAGGCTTCCCTACGTATGAAGACATAAAGTGACGGTAAGTGCAGCAGTGCGTCAAGAGCACTCCACACCACTCAAAAAAATTAAAGTTAAAAAAAGAGGATATCAGGCAACCATTTTTATTCTTTACTACCGATAAACTTTCGTGGACCCCCAGTTACAACTCGTGGACCCCCATATTTTTTCCCGCCAACGTAGACCCCCGTCGAGTCTCCCGTGGACCCCTAGGGGTCCACCTGGACCACTTTGGGAATCACTGGTGTAGACTTAACTTAACGTAACATATCATTGTGATTTCTTCGTTACAAAACTACACGCCGGGACAAAATAATACCTTCACCCGGTATATACTATTTATTTTATTTGTTTTCAAATTAAGTTTAATACTTTTTTATAGCTCGTTGTCTAGAAAAAGCTATAAAAATTATTTATTTCATATTTCACAAATGAAAAAAAAATATCAACAACGGTTTTCTTCCATATAAAACAAATTGCGAACATTCGTTATATAGAAGATAGTGCGCTACACCGTCAACAAAAATATCTGAAAATAAACGGTGTTTTTAAGGTACTTCAATTTTGCACCCTATTATACTATAATGAATGTTCTACAAAAATATTTTCCCAAATTTTTTTTTTAATTCTGAATAAAAAATGAGAAATTTTGATGAAACTTTGAAACTTTAATTTATGTGTATAGTTTTTGTCAGACAATGAGCTATACTTTTATAAAAATTTCAATAAATAACCCAAAACGGGTGACCGTATCATTTTGTCGTGGGTTGTATATTCAAAGATGTAGACAATAACGATAAAAAATGAATACAGTATATTTTTTAGATCCGTGAAAATAAATCACATAAAATGAGATGACTAGATTTTTTTCAAAATAAATAAAAAAAATTTCATCCGCCGGTGATAAAAAATTTATATCTCCATAACGTTCATCTCGCTTACATTCAAAATTACAATTCACAATTTCGTTTTAAACCAGAAATGAAATATAGGTATGTCCCTTTACTTAAATGTAAACGGATTAAGAATCAAAGTGCTGGTAGAGATTTGAGTGTTTGGTACAAAAAGTATTTTTCATGTTGAAATTGTACTTAAAATCGGTAAATTGTACTTTGGTACTTTTTAAAACTAATTTTACTAAAAAAAAGTACAATTGTACTTAAAATATCAACATCGTACCAAACTCCTTATGCTGCATTTATTGAGTTTTTGGAGTGGTCGGTATTGTGTACTTTGAACATTTGTTCAAATATAACATTTATTATACATACACACATATTGTTCGCAATTATAATCACAATTGAACACTGCACCCAATTTTTGAAAGCGTTTTTTCAGCTATTAATTGGTTTAACGTTTCTTGAAGGCACTTCATATTGCAAAAAAATATGCGCAAATCCATTCCGTACTATATTTTTCCGTATAGAACGCCCATTTACTTTAATTTGGAAAATTATAATTAATTTTTTATTTTGTTTACATCTGTCGTTTTTACAAATAGAGAGAAGTGTAAGAGTTGCCAAATATAAATATTTTTATTACCATATATTAAAATAATAATTTACAAAAAAAAAAATATTAAAGTAGTGCTTCGTTAAACACAAACTTGAAGCCCACATCCATTTTTAAATCAATTTATCACAAAGTTGTATTAATTGTTTGCAAGCATATTATTGTTTTCATGCATTTTGAGAACAAATAATGGAATATGCATACATACATGTACTTACGGCGGCCGCCGTAGCAGAATGATTACAGGTGCGTACTTCCACTCGGTGGGACCAAGGAAAGAGCAGTCGTACCTCAACAGGCAATGACAAAACTTAGAGGTTATTTCTGCCTTGAAAAAGGTTCTCATATAACCATTTGCCGTTCGGAGTCAGCGTAAAAATTTAGGTGCATCCATTTGTGTCACAACATCAGAACTCACCCCTCAAATTTGAGGAGTAGCTCGGCAAAATCTTCTTGTTTGAACCGTTTAAAATTTTTGATTTTCAAAATTACTCAGTGACGCCAAGATTAACAAAAAACGGGGTGTTTAAGGGGAGTTTAACGAAAAATTTTCGTATGGTAAACTCCGAGTTTATGAGTAGAGTTTAATGATAAACTCTAAAATGGCACATAAACTCAAGTTTATGGCTCAATGAGAGCGTAATATAAGGGAATATAAGGCCGACAAAAATGGGATAAAATTTGTTGCGCAAAATGTTGCAGATGTTTTTGATAGACTTTTTTGTGCTGATTTCGAATCCGTAAGTATAAAGTTTCCATCAGCTTAAGACTTTGAGAAAAACGAGATCAAAGTGTTAAAAAATTCCATTTTTTGCAGTATTTGAGAAGCTGATAGGAGATAACAGAACCTTGCACTTAGGCTTAAGTAAAAACTAAAGCTCTCGACTACTATCCGTGAAAATACCATCCCTACAAATTGACCTGACGGTCACTTATAGTCATTTTTGAACAGCAACAACTGACGTTGGTGAAGTTTCCGTACCTACCGCAATTAAACAAAAGCCGATAGGCCATTTAGGCTTAAATTAAAGCTTGAACTTTCGACTACAACCCTTGAAAATACTTGACCCCAAGGTCGTTTATAGAAATGACTGGCGTGCTGTTTTGGACTCGGCGAAAATCGCTTAGGCGGTTACAGCGCCAATAAAGAAGAAGAAGAAGAAGGTCGTTTATAGTCATTTATTGAACAGAAAAAACTGATTTTTGGCAAATTTTTTTGTTTTAATAGCAGAATATTCCAGTTTTTTATTGTTCAATAAATTACTATAAGTAACCATCAAGTCAAGGTGCAGCAATGGTATTTCCAGGGATAGTAGTGGACAGTTCTAGCTTTAATTTAGGGTTAAGTGGAAGGTTGTGTTTTTTCTACAAGAGCGTGCAATTGCTGGATTATGCCGATGACATCGACATCATCGGTAACAAAAACCGCGAAGTCTGTTCTGTCTTTTCCAAGTTGGATAGGGAAGCAAAGCGCATGGGTCTGGTGGTAAACGAGGACAAGACGAAGTATCTCCTGTCATCAAACAAACAGTCAGCACATTCGCGCCTTGGCACCCACGTCACTGTTGACAGTTACAATTTCGAGAAAGTAGAGAATTTCGCTTACTTGGGAACCAGCACTAACACCGATAATAATGTCAGCATTGAAATCCAACGTAGAATCACTC
>NW_023462898.1:0-16504 GCF_013731165.1 Rhagoletis pomonella | reverse complement strand
GAAAATGATGATATGAAAAAATATCCGTTTGCTACCAAGTAAAACGATGCTTTGCCAACGATGTCACACAAAAATTCAAGTATTCGCATCGTTTCTATTCATACTCGGCGATTACTAACTTGTTATATTTTTACTTATTCGTGCAGGTCTCTAGTATAGACTCAACAGAATTAAATAAGTATGTACTTCGTCAGCACCATAAAATTCCATATTTTGTCGATTTAAGTGTAAAAATGTCGGGTGCAAAAATATTTAGTACCTTAGACGCAGATCGTGCTTTCCATCAAATTAAATTAAGCAATAAAAGCTCAAATTGTTTAGTCATGATCACACCTTTCGGAAGGTATCGTTATTTGCGTTTACCATTTGGTATTTCGTCTGCTACAGACGTATTCCAACAATGTTTTGAAACCATTTTTTCGGATATAGAAGGTGTTGATATTTACGTTGATGACATACGGGTCTATGGTAAAACAATAGAAGAGCACGATCTTGATTTCAGTAAAGTACTCGAAAGAGCCAAAGAGAGAAACATAAAATTTAATTTAAAAAAATTTAAACTTGGCTGTAACAAAATAAAATTTATGGGTCATTATTTTACGAATGAAGGTATACAAATTGATGATGAAAAAGTTAAAGCAATAAAGAAATGAATCCACCTGGAAGCAAATCGGAATTGGAACCCTTTTTAGGTATGTTGACCTATGTAGCAAAATGTGTCCCAAATTTAGCAGCTAAAAATGTTAGTTTAAGAGGATTAATAAAAAAAATGCAGTATGGAACTGGGATGAGAATTGCAACAAAGAATTTATGGAAAAAAAAATACTAGCACAAGCGCCAGTCCTGCAATACTATAATGTTAAAAACCCCGTAGAGTTATGTGTAGATGCTTCTAAATATGGTCTAGGAGCAGTGCTTTTGCAAATACGACATTGAAGTTCAATATAAGCCTGGTAAAGAATTACTCTTGGCTGATCCTTATCGAGACTAAAAAATAACAATAGTGAAAAGTTAGACTTACAAAAAGCGATAAATCTACAAGTTTGCTTTGTTACAAACAATTTGCCAATATCTTTAGACAAAAAAGATGAGTTTAAAAAAGAAATGCAAAATGATAGTGTGGGAATGCACCCACCCATGCAACCCTGCGTTACTGAGATTGACAGGACAGAAAAATAAATGAGGCGGGAAGAGCAGAACAATTGGCGCGAACGAGGACATCACAACGTTTTCCCACAACACAGGCGATTTATTCATTCTATTAATCTGTATAATAATAATTACACATTATTTCACATCAATAAAAGTAATTGCTTTTACATTTGGGGGCTCGTCCGGGAAAACGTTGGTGTGTATATTTTACCCATATTATAACTGAGTCAACGAGAAGCATTATGCCGAGTGCTTGCGATTGGACTGCTACCCGGTTGCGGGAAAAAGCTAGAGAGCTTGGTCTGTCGGTCAGCGGTACGAAGGCGGAACTCATAGCTCGATTGATGGAACATAACCCAACCGGGGAATGGACGAATGAAAATAGTGAGCGCAACGATGGCGCTCATGAAGAAGATTGCAACGTGTTTTGGAGGTGCAACTGGCGACAACGACGAATTAGGAGGCCAAGGCAACGAGGAATGCATGCGGAAGAAGTATGAACTTGAGCTAAAAAGACGGCGACAAGAGGCAGAACTCGATAGACGTGAGAGAGAGCTATTAAGAAGCGAGCTCGAGTTTACCCAGCGTGAAAATGAGTTTCTACGCGGAAGCGGACGGCGAAATTCTGAGCATGACTCAATGCGACGGCAGCAAGATGACACCAGGTTTGACAGACAACGTACTATAACACCTTCGCAAAACACCATATCGAGAATGAGCATTAAAGCATTGGCGGATCTAATAGGCGTATTCGACGGGACACCAGATATGTTGAGCGTGTGGAAGAGGCAACTGATTTTCATAAAAACGGCACATGATCTCAGCGATGATGAAGCAAAAATACTAATCGGCATGAAGTTAAAGAAGAGTGCATTCGAGTGGTTGCACTCGAGAGCGGAGCATTTGGAAATGACATTCGATTCATTGGTTACTGAGATTGAGCGTATGTACAAGCCCCAAAGTAGCGTAATAGAGCAGCGGAAGAAATTTGAAGGTAGGCTGTGGAGAAAGGGTGAGTCATTCAGAGATTATGCGCATAATAAAATTGTCATTGGTAATCGCATACCTATTCCAAGTAAAGATTTGTTAGAATATTTAATTGAGGGCATACCAGACCGCGTCCTGTGCAATCAGGCAAGAATGCAGCAATTCTCTTCCACTGAGTCACTCATAGAAGCATTCGATAGGATCAAGCTAGGAGAATCATTGATATCGACAGAGGTCAGGTCGATAAATTCAGTACGCGGTGGTAAAAGTTCGGCAGCGGCGAAAGGTAAACACGAAGACAGCAAAGGGGGTCCAAAAAGAGTTTGTTACAATTGTGGTCACCCGGATCATATTAGCGCTAATTGTCCAGTCAAGACGCAGGGACCGAAATGCTTTGGCTGCAATGAGTATGGTCACATTGCATCCAAATGTCCACGGAAGCTAGAAGTTCCAAAGCAGTCAAATATTGTGACGTGCACAGCACGGAAGCAGTATACCAAAAACGTGGCAAATGGCGAACGTGTCATCGATGCCTTAATTGATACTGTTAGCGACTTAACTTTCATGTGCTACGATGAGTACCTAAAGCTCGGGTCTCCTACATTACGGCGATGCAAGCTACGCTTCGCTGGGTTAGGCTCATACTCACATACTGCAATTGGGGAGTTTGATACTAAAATACAAATAGATGGGCGTCTGTTTCCAATACGAATTTGCGTTATTTCCGATAGCTTGTCAAGCCATTGCCTTCTTATTGGAACAGATTTTCTGGAGAAAAGGAACTTTCATGCGAAGAAAGGGCTCATTTGCATTGATGCAGACGAAGATGACGAGGTAGCTGAGATTATGCAAATCAATTTATGCGAAGAGGATAGTAAAGAAGAGGTGAGATTGTCTCACATCGAGAACGACGACATGAAGGCGGAGGTTCGAAAGCTAGTTACCGAGTATCAGCCTAGAAAGACGATCGAAACGACGGTTAGCATGAGGCTTGTGCTCAAGGACAATGAGCCCGTGTATCAAAAGGCGAGGCGACTGTCGCCTATTGAAAGAGATATAGTCAACAAGCAGGTTGCGGAGTGGGAGAGCCAGGGAATAGTTAGACCATCTTCATCCGACTACGCCAGTCCCGTGGTACTTACCAAAAAGAAGAATGGTTCACATCGGCTTTGGGTCGATTACAGGCTTTTAAACAGAAAAATCGTTAGGGATCGATTCCCGCTGCCCTTGATCGAAGATCAGCTAGATCGACTCCAGGGCACAAAGATGTTCAGTACCTTGGACCTGAGGAATGTGTTCTTCCATGTAAGGGTCGAAGACGCTATCGTAAAATACACCTCCTTCGTTGTGCCAGATGGGCAGTTTGAGTTTTTGCGCGTGCCGTTTGGACTCTGCAACTCCCCACCGGTGTTCCAGAGGTATATAAACGCTGTTTTTCGTGACGCCATCCGTGAGGGAATCGTGCTGACATACATGGATGACCTAATAGTCATCTATGCAGACTACGTCGACGGTTTAGAGCGGCTGAAACGAGTGTTAGGCATTGCATCGAAAGCAGGACTCGATATCAATCTGGAGAAATGCCAGTTTCTTACAAGACGCGTCGAGTTTTTGGGCCACATCATTGAAGATGGAATGGTGAAGCCGTCTGAGACGAAGATCGAAGCCGTAAAGCATTTTCCTAAGCCAACAACTGTTCGACAAGTACAAGCCTTCCTAGGCTTAACAGGCTACTTTAGAAAGTTTATCCCAGACTATTCACGAATAGCGCGTCCCCTATCCAATCTGTTGAGAACAATTGTTACTTTTAAATTCGATGATGCTGGGGTGCATACTATGGATGAACTGAAGACGTACTTGACCAGCCGACCAGTGCTAAGCCTATATAGAACAGGAGCTAGGACTGAACTTCACACGGACGCCTCTAAAGACGGGTATTGAGCGATACTATTGCAAGAGGATGAGGTAGACGGACTGATGCATCCAATCTATTTTGCCAGCGGTAAGACGACTCAAGCGGAGGAAAAGTATCCAAGTTACGAGCTGGAGGTTTTGGCTATCGTCCGTTCATTGCGCAGGTTCCGGGTGTATCTATTGGGCATTCCATTTAAAATAGTCACCGATTGCAAAGCGTTCACGATGACCATGCTGAAGAGAGATTTGTGCGTTAGGGTGGCACGTTGGGCACTATTGCTTGAAGAATTTCAATACGCCATTAAGCACAGACCGGGACGCAGTCTGAAGCTCGTCGACGCACTGAGTCGCTATCCACTCTCGATCATGTTTGGTGGTTACAAAAGACGAGGACAGCCTTACAACGAGACTAAAAAAACTTCAACGAAGACGACGAATTGAGTGAAAAGATTGCACTAGCTGAGAACGGTGTTCATGATAGTTATAGCATTTGGCGTGGACTTTTGTATAAGGACGTAGGCGATGAATCGCGTATCGTTCTTCCAAGATCGATGCAGGCTCAAATCATTCGAAAGGCACATGAGCGGGGACACTTCGCTGTGGAAAAAACGGCGGCTCTCATCGAAGATGTCTACTGGATGCCAGGTCTACGACAGAAAATCAAGAAAGTAATTCAAAGCTGTTTATCTTGCATCTTAGCAGAGCGGAAAGCCGGTAAATCGGAAGGATTCCTCCATCCAATAGACAAGGGGAACTACCCTTTTCACACGTTCCATGTGGACCACTTGGGTCCGCTGCCATCGACAAGAAAATCATATCGCCACATCTTTGCTGTCATCGACACTTTCACAAAATTTGTTCGGTTATATGCGACTAGGTCAACAACAGCGGCGGAGGTCATCGCGCGGCTACGGAAATAAGCATATGCATTTACCAATCCAAGACGCATTGTTAGTGACCGCGGCACCGCTTTCACTTCGAAAGAGTTCGCGGAATATTGCCGTGATGAGGGCATTAGTCACGTGTTAACAACGACGGGCATCCCGAGAGCTAACGGCCAAATAGAGAGGGTAAACCGGTCATTAATCCCACTCCTTACAAAGTTATCTGCCCCGGAACCCGACGAATGGCATCGCCATCTCGAAGTTGCCCAGCGTCTTCTTAATACAACGGCGCACCGAAGTACAGCGGCTACACCGTTTAGACTCCTTTTTGGGGTTGACGCACAATTTAAAGAAGATCAGCAGTTAGTGGATCTACTGGAAAGCGAATCCATCACCTCATTTGATGCAGAGCGAAATGACCTGCGACGTCATGCCCACGAGAAGATCCGCAGACGCAGGAAGAGAACCGAGCCAACTTCAATAAGAAGAGAAAGGAAGCATCGATTTACAAAGAGGAAGATATGGTTGCCATATGTCGGACACAGCAAGCACCAGGTTCGAAGTTTTTGGGACCCTACCAGGTATTGAAATGTTTACCGAACGATCGTTATGTGGTACGTCGTGTAGGAAACGGCGAAGGCCCCAAGCAGACATCCACGGCAGCAGACTCGATGAAACTATGGGTTTGCGACGATGATGAATGTCTCTATGGTAGCGACGATTATGGCATCGACGAGCCCAACTACAGGCATAACGAACATAGACCCTCGGGGTCGAGGCTCCTGTCAGGACGGCCGAGTGTGGGAATGCACACATCCATGCAACCCTGCGTTACTGAGATTGACAGGACAAAAAAAAAAAGAGGCGGGAAGAGCAGAACAATTGGCGCGAACGAGGACATCACAACGTTTTCCCACAACACAGGTGATTTATTCATTCTATTAATCTGTATAATTATAATTACACATTATTTCACATCAATAAAAGTAATTGCCTTTACAATAGTGAAATGATAACACTAGCAAAATACATAAAAGAAGGTTGGCCAAATAATAAAAATGATGTGCCAAATAATATTAAACAGTATTATACAATGGCTACTGAGTTAACTATAATAGATGATTTGATGTTTAGAAATAATAAGCTGTTAATTCCTTATAAATTAAGAAAACAGATTTTGAATCTGATTCATTACAATCACTTAGGTAGAGAGAAATGTAAAGCTAGGGCTAGAGAAGTAGTATTTTGGCCTACCTTTAACAATGAAATAGAAAACATGTCAAACAACTGTGAACCTTGCTTAAAATATAAAAGCTCAAATACAAAAGAGCCTTTATTAAACAGCGAAGTTCCAAACGGACCCTGGCAAACGTTAGGTCTAGATATATTTTTTTACAAAAATTCAAATTGGTTGTTAACTGTTGACTACTTCAGTAAATACGTATAAGTTGCAAAAATAAATAGTATATCAAGTGAATGTGTAATAGCTGCTCTCAAATCGCAATTTTCCAGATTTGGGATACCGTTTTTAATTTACTCTGATCCGGGCACACAGCTAGATAGTCTGGAAATAAGAAAATTTGCGAATGACTGCAATTTTAGATGAGTTACCTCGAGTCCGAAACACTCTCAGAGTAATGGCATGGTGGAAAGGCATATTGGGACTGTAAAAAAAATGTTCAAAAAGCTTGATGAAGAACCATCTAAAGATCCTCCATTGGCACTCCTGGAGTACAGAAATACTCCCATAGGTGATGGCTTACCTTCGCCGAATAAAATAATGTATAAGAGAAAAATAAGAGGTCTTCTACTTACACCTGTTGATATGAAAAACGAGAAAGAAAACTCGGAAATAAAAGCTAAATTAACTATCAGACAATTAAAGCAAAAGAAATACTATGATAAAGGAGCTCACAATTTAAAAAATCTAAAAATAGGTAATAAACTTTATATTCGCAAAGTATTAAATAAGCCATTAGAACCAGCAAAGATAACAAACATTTGTAGTAGGCCAAAATCTTTTGAAGTTAAGTTAAACAACAATAATACAATAGAAAGAAACAGAAAGCATTTATTTGGTGCTGTAAGAAAAAACAAGAATGTAAAAGTAAATTGTAATACAAGACCGAAAGAAGATTACAATAATGATAAGAGAGATTTTAATGAAATATTTAAAGTCACAATTTTAACTTTAAGGAAATAAGTGCAGGTAATGGGAGAAATGAAGTTGTCCAAAGCCATGATAATATAATTAGTACAAAGGGTGGAAGAAAGGTTAATCGACCATTGTATTTAAAAGATTATGTATAAATATAAGTAAACAAAAATATTGCGTCTAGCACTTTGGAAAGAAGGATGTCATGATCAGCATGGCATCCAAGTTCAAGATGTATATGTATGGCCCCTATTAGGAGTTGCATTCGATCTTTGACTGTGGTCGAAAGTGCTGATCGAACGAATTTTCATTTGGTATTATGGCACTCATTCGATGAAGAATAGCGCTATTGTGAATTTCGCTCGTTTAGGTTGTTCACAATAGTATGTTTTCACCGCTGAGAAGCTTTGTTTACAGATCGAGCAAACTAAATAGTGTGCTTATACATATGTACATATGTAAATTTGTGCAAATTAAAATGAAATAAAGAAAGCGAGTTTATAAAAGCATGGTAAAAAACTGGCCAAGAGCAGAAAACGTGAGAGTTTAAGTGCAGTCTTACGAATATATTTTGACATACAATATATTTAAGAAATTTTGTGATCCAAATCTATTTAAAATATATTAAAACTATAAACAGCTCCATGATTTTGTTTTCAGAGATCGTGCCAACAGCGGATAGGGATTTTCTTTCATATCTAAAACCAGACTTTCGAGCTTGTGTTTACTATTCACGACGTTAGAACTGCTTGAAATTAATACAGATTGTTTAAAATTAGTGTCTAGCCGCCAAAAAGTAAGAAAACAAATGCAAAATCATACATTTTTTAAGTTTTCTACCATTTCGCTGCACCAACGAAAGCAAAATTCTGGCAGGTAACTAAAATATTTTATAATAAGTAACTAAAATATTTAATAATACTACGTTTCTAAATATATGTTTTTAAGATGTTTGCTATATAATTTTACACTGTTTGAATCATTGTAACATTGAACGATTTTTTCAACACGGCGGCCGCTCAGCGTTGAATTCTAAATAGTATCGGCGCAACTATCTCTATCTGTTGCAATTTCATTTGTTTACATTTAACAGCTGTTCATTTTGCAGCATATTCATCAAGCCGTTTTTAAGACGTAATTGTTGGGTTCAACAGTTGCCAGCAGTTTCGTAGCAGATGAGCTAAACAGCTACGTCTTATGAACGCGACCACTGCTTGTGTAAGTCAGTGGTATAGCAAGTGTCGTAGCAGAAGCACACAACATGGGTCAGCCTGAAGTAATAAACACATATTAATAATATAACCCGACTTGTCTTTATTAATAAATAATACGGAACCTAACTGAATAGTGACAAATAATCTGCACGATCTTCAAAGAATTATTGACAAAGTAGAAAATTACAGCAAATCTTTTGGGCTAAATATAAACATTGACGAAATAAGAGCAATAAAGACTATTCCAATGTGAGACTAATAATAGATAATAAAAACATAGAAAGGGTGGAAAAATATAAATACCTGGGGCTCTGGCTAAACGACCGATGGGACCATGATTGTGAAATAAAACGCAAGATTGAAGTAGCGAGAGCTGCATTCATGACAATTAAGAAGCTACTGACAAATCGGGACGTGCCAATAAGGTTATAGACGAGATTTCTTAAATGCTACGTATGGTCGACACTATTATATGGGTGTGAAGTTTGGACCCTGAGAGCCCCGAGTATAAACCGCCTGGAAGCATTCGAAATATGGTGCTATAGGCAAATGGTAAAAATAATTTGGACTGACAAGATGTCTAATGACACTGTGTTAAACATGGCGCAAACTACCAGAGGAATACGAAAAGATATTAAAAAAAGAAAAGTCGCATATTTCGGACATATTATAAGAGGAAGCAAATACGATTTGTTACAACTTTTGATACAAGGGAAAATCGAAGGACGAAGAGGAATTGGTAGAAGAAAAATTTCACGGCTCGATAATATCAAAGAATGGACCGGCCTTAAAACAATAGGCGAATTAATAAATGCAGCTCGACACAGACAACAGTTCCAAGAAATAATAAATAACCTGATAACTGCGGGCGCAGGATAAGCATGTTTGTTTTGTATGTAATCGCGAACATCCAGCATTGGATACGCAGAAGAAGAAGAAGAATGCTATTGAAGACATTTGAAGTTCACAACGGGAGGCATTAGGATTCGAACGATACTATCGATATTGAGTAAGTATCGATACTGAGGGTATAAAAATGAGTACTTTAATACTCGATACCTTATTTGGTGATTTTACTGGATACTTCGCAAAGTACTCGTAGTATCGAATACTTTTTAAAAAACACACCTTTTAAATTTTTTCTTCCGTTGCTTTCTTTGCTTATATGGACTACTATCATTAAATTTTGTCCATCACTTAAAATAAACTGAAATTGCGTGTAGTCTGTTGCATAACATAAACCAAATAAGTTAAAAGTTTAATGGCCTTAATCATAAAAAATAAAGTAGGTTTAAAGAGTTTAATAAAATTACGTTTTCATACATTTTTCAGTTTATAAACCTTTTTTTATTTTTTATGAATAAGGCCATAAAACTACGCAAAGTTCACGAAAATGCAGAATTTTTAGAAACTTTTTGGGTATGCAGTTTTGTAACCTATTCAAATTTACGTGTAGGCTACTACCGTTGACTTTTAATTCAAACTTGCACATTATTATACTAAAATTAAATAGGCTACAAAAATGCATACCCAAAAAGTTTAAAAAAATTTCTTAATAAAACTTAAAATTCGTGAAAGTATGTATATGTATATATATATATACATATATTTATATTTGTATGTATGTATGTACATTTAACGTTAAAATTACTTCTAACGTGAAAGTAAGTTCTGCAATGAAATAAAAATCAAATGTTTTAAATTTCTATTGTTTTAATTTCAGGAAATAACTAGATATACGATTGAAGAATACAATGATTTTAGTATCCTAAAAAACGTATTTTAATGAGTCCGATACTGAGTAGTATCGATACTTTTTCCCTGATACTTTTAGAGTATCGATACCATGAGCTCGATGCCAGAATGAGTACTCAGTGTCGATACCAAAGTCTTAAATTTCGAACCCTAGGAGGCAATGAGCACGCCCCCACCTATACAGCAACCAGTTTTTACGGCATCTCGATCCTTACGGAAAACATCATAGCGGTTCAGATCAAAAACCTCAGCATCGAAAAATTTTTCACTAAGCCATGTCTCGATAATGACAAATACGTCATACTCCGATTGCGAACTCAGCAGGCGCATATCCTCTGACTTGGTTCTTAAACCTGAGGCATTGTGAAAGTATATTTTAATAGATTTGCGGGCAATGTTTTCTCGAAAAAACGAAATGGACGAACGGCCACATTGACAGGCCAGAGGTCTGAGTTTCATATAGATTCAAATGAGTACTCAGGAACACCTAGTTTGAAATTTATTCTTTTCAAGTCAGCATCAGGTATACCTTTTTTTACCAGCTTCTAGCAAGAGGTACTATTATTTATTTATTTATTGACAGTTGAGTGCTTTGCGACATAGTCAATAATATTATTCTCCGTGACTGATTTTGAGAAGGAAGATAAATGCAACCACTTGAGTCGAACTGCAACCTCCAACTCAATATTTGTATTAGCGCCCCAAACAGTCTTCTTATTTAAGTTTTTACGCTTTTTTTCTCCACTGTGGAGCATTGTGCACTATTACTTGGTTAGGCACGGTGCAGCGAACAAAGGTGGCGCCGTCAGTGGTACCGCTACTTTGGTTTTGCCGATTTTGACAGTTGTGGTAACTTGTAAATAAACCTTTGTTTACAAATCAGCGAAAGAGAAATTATAATTATAAGTGAAAAATCAATTTAAATCGTGTTAATTTGCAATTTGTGAGTGATTTTTGAGTTGAAGACTGCGTAAAAACTTATGCAATAAAGTGCTGTGTGTTAAATTGCGACAACCGTCAAGATGCAAGAAGCGTAGATGCAAGTGTAGCGCTGGGACGAATCGCTGCATTTTGTGTACATAGGGCACGGCAAAGCCGTTCCCGAAATGTGTCTCTATTATTATATTAACAGCATTTCCTCACAATGATTTTGTTTCTGCTCCACGCAGCCTCCATTAGCAAGTTAACTAATCAGTCCGCAGAGATGCTGCTGCAGTTTTCTGTAGCCGCCTTAATTGCAAAGCAATGGAGTGCACTAAAACGTTTGCTGAAGCAGCCTCAATTGCATAGCAATGGAGTGCACTACAATGTTCACTGTTCTCTAATAGATTAGGTGAAAAATGCAATATTTTCGCATTTAGCAAAATTAAAACATGTTTTCCGCAGTAAAGTGAACTGCTTTGGGTGTTTCAACTCGTTCTTCTTTTCGCTCTATTCTTTGTTTACTTGTGGTACACAAATGTCAACGCCCAGGACGGCGCAATCTTGTATTCGATCATTCTTGTTGGTTAGGTGCCTTAACCAGTGTTGCCATTTTATACCTTTTCTGGCTAGATTTAGCCGGTTGCGATAGCAAACAGCCGGAGAAATTTAGATTTAGCCGGCAGCCGATTTGTTAGCCGTTTTGCAGAAAAAAATTAGCCGTTTTTAGCTGATTTTGCTATTTGTTTTCTTTTCTTAAATTTCAAATATGTATATATGTTTCCATTTTTGACTAAGCGACCCAAAATCTGCCAGAAATGGCTACTAGCCTTATCGTGGACAAAATTTTCATGACAGGCAGGGTTGTATGAAATTGGGCCGATTTCGCTTATTTTTATTTTAAACGAAGAAGGGATTTTCTTCATAAAATGTTTTTTGTAAATGTCTTAATTTTAAGTGTGAAGTTGTATTCGCAAAGAAATAAATAAGAAAGAAAATAAGAAATTGTTTCACTGTTAAGAGACTTAAGATTCGTTTGTGTTTGGATATAGTGCCAACAAATAGAATAAATATTACATGTAGATATTGTCTTCCCAGATAGCGCATATTCAATTCTGTCTAAATCACAAAACATCATTTTTGCCCACTCCCAAAGGTTAAAGGTAAGGGAAAAATTGATATTTTCGAGCACTATGTACCCATATGTATTTTTTTAAACAAACTTTTTTGCTGAGAACTTATTTAAATATCAAAAACCGAATGCCAACTTGAATTAAAGGAACCAGCACTGAAGTGAGTCAAAATGAAAATAAAAGAGCACAAATTTCTATGTAAAGAAAAACTCTCTGGGAATCCTACGAGACATCTGCCGGTCATATGAGTGCAGTCTTTTGGCATCATATTTTACATCAGAATTGAAGGGATTTCTGAAAAATCTGACCAGTTCTTTTGTGTAACTGTGATTTTGCATCCCTTGTCAATATATGGCCTCGGTTGATGTAAACTTAAGGTCGTTGTTTTACTGCCTTAAAATTGAAGGGAAATTGTTACAGCGTTTTTTATGTGTATTGGCTTCTATCTGAGGGTATTGAGAATCGGTCAGTCTGAAAAGGCCTTGTAGGGAAGACAATTATCACTCAAAATATCAGATAGTAATAGTAATAGATAGTTTTTTTTTTTTGCCGAGTACCTTTCAAATCATTGGAATTAACTAAATTCATTAAGTAAACAAGTATTAACTAACACTTTTCATTTTAAAATCGCTCCAGTTTGTAAATTTTTAAATTTAACGAACTGGTTTATTCAAATTATCGTCGACAAAAAAATCCAACCATGTGCCACAATCATATGTTTTTCCTAATTGCAAATTCTTGCTGGCAAAACTTTTTCCGGCTCGAATTTGTAACTTCTGTCCAAGAAATAGTCTTTTTACTCGTGATTTATTTAAATAAAACATGTGAAATTTAGTTGAAACATTTTAGCCGGTTTTATTTGCCAATTTAGCCGGTTCGTCAAAAAAGTTCTGGCAACACTGGCCTTAACACCAACACTATGATTGTTATTAACAGAACGAGGACCAGCAATCCCAACATCGGCGTTCTTGTCAATAACAGGCGTAGCGGGCAGCGCATTGAAGACATGAGCAGCATCCAGTTGCCGACTCATGTGCAGCATTAGAAGACGAAGGCACAACTTTGATGTTTTTAACATTGGCATAGGTACGAGTAATATTAGCATTAGATGTCATACGCTTCGCTGACATAACAGTTGAGAGAGCCACATTGGTCACTGTCCGCTCTCCATTGCCATTAGCATCAGGCGCAACAGTTGGATTGGGCAGCGGAGAAGCACTTTGGGAAACAGCGTCAGCAGAGAAACCCTCACAATTGTTGTCATTGTCGACAGCAACAACGCTAGAACTCACAACTAGGGTTCAATCGATACAAGTAAATACTCGATAATTTTCTTTTGATACCAAGTATTTTTTTACTCGATACCTTCTTGTTCGGTATCGAGTAAGTATCGAAAAAAAGTACTTGGTATCGAAAGAGTAATTTCTACTACTTTTATCATTGCAGCGGCAACTCAACAAACGACGCTCGTTATTAGAGTTTTCGCGAAAAGTGCGGTCATGTAGTAGAGAAAGTAGAAATCGCTTGTCTGGAAAGCATTTAGAAAAGTTGTTGTTTCTTGGCAATGTTCCCCAAAAGCTATTTTTTTCATAAATATTTTGTGAATAATATACTTATATGAAGTTATATATGTAATTATAACTAATATTGTTCCTCAGCTATGTACCAAAAGAAACAATACAATTTTTTGTTTTCATAAATAGTTTGTAAATGATGCGGTGCGCTGTATACTTATAGGGGTGGATAAGTGTCGCATTTTTATTTTTATTTTCAAATTAATTTCAAATTCTATATTCTTTATTCTCATTCTATGACAAAAACCATGTAAACCCAAGTTTCAAATTTTGTACAAAAATTAAAAGAAAATCAAAGTTTCACCAAAATTAAACACCTTGGCGCATATTCATAGTCATATTTAGTACTCAACTAAGTCGAAACTATTCTAAGTCACAACTAAAGCTATTCATAGTCGCCTTAGTTTTGACTTTTCTGGCTAAGTACCAACTTAAAATTTAGTTTCGGCTGCAGCTGCAACTAAGTCGTAACTAGGAAGAAGTATTTTATCAAATTAAGGGAAAACAGACGAAATATGTAAAAATTAAGTTGGTAGAGGGTGATTTGATAATATTGAATAATCTCCAATTACAATTTACAAAGATCGATCCATTTTAATCGGAAGATGAAATTAAGGCTATGTGCGAGTACGTCTAAGGGCCGTTTGCACCATGTCTAGTTAACGCTAACTGGAGGTACATCCTTCAGTTAAGCACGTTAACTGCTTTATCGATCACATGTTATATGATGGGTGTCGATAACGTCGATAAAGATGTTTAACTGGGAGTTAGAATTAACTAGACATGGTGCAAACGGCCCTAAATTGCTACCTAAAGAGAGAAAAATCCTAAATCACTGGAAAGTGTCGGTAACGCAGTGATGTAAGTATAAATTTATTTGCTTTTTTCATTCAGATAAGTATATGTGTAATTCGATGGATGTATATTATTTCGCAGGGTCAGAAGAGCAAACGGATTACAATTCGAATAAAGCTACATCACAATTTTATAATTGGAATAATTTAGATAAATTCTCAAATAATAAGTCAGTTTCACGCTAGTTCTTTTAACGTAAATTTGTGCATAACATTTAGATATCTACTATTTGTATGTTTCACAGCATGCTTTCGATAAACATCGACCTCACATCACTGCGGTTGTTCTGGCTATTTCACACAATTAACAAGAAAATGATACCTTAATCAATGAAAATAAAAATTACATAAACGTATGATAAAACTTGACATTATTTAATAAAAATGTAATTTTTCAAAAATATCGTATAGAAAAATCGATACATTTCCACAATCGTTTTGCTATATCATAAACTAAGTCGAAACTACTTTGTAGAAGTCTGAAATGCGACTATGAATAGAGGTAAATTTTAAGTTGGTACTTAAATTTAAGTTGCAACTTTGTTAGTTTCGACTTAGTTGCTGGACTATGAATACGCGCCCTTTTATTCAGAATATAAAGTGTGGAATTTTGATGAAAACGTACTAGCGCAAAAGAGAAGGCAAAAGTTGTCCCTTCTTATTATTTACGTTCTTTGATGAAACTTTGTTGATTTGCTTTTAATTTTTGTACAAAGTTTTAAACTTGGATAAACAAGGTTTTTGTTATGGAATGAACTATATTATTTATAAAAAAAAGTTAATAAAACTGTTTAGGCCATAAGCCTAAACCAAACTTTAAAAGGATGAAACACCCTAAAATATAATCGCACACACATACACATATATGTAAATGCTTACGAATATGCACATACATAGTATATTTCCCGCCAAATACTTAAGCTGAAATTAGTCAAGAACGTAAACCTACCGGTACGTAAACCCGAGTCAGCTGACATGATCTGTCTTACCAAAGCGCCATGTAAATGAAAACTCAACACCGCAGAATTTTTCTGTAGTTGTAGCCCGTAGCCCAGAAATCTGCGGAATTTAGATTTTTCCGTGTCAGCTGATTTCTCCTTCTTTAGATGGTTGCCACTTCGTCAGTTTTACAGATGGTAAAAAAGTTATAAGTTCCTATTCAAAATATGTTTAAAATATTTGAAATTTACTATTGAATAAGGTTTTTGTTGAAAACTAAGTAGTTTGTATTTAGCTAAAATCTATTATAGCACGAAAAATTGTAGTTGATAGGTTAAGTTTATGAAAAGGCATTGATGAGTGGCAACAGTGTAGTAAGCAATACTGAGGGCTCCAGTAATCGACGAAATTCTGCGTATAAAGACTGCGTTTAAGTATACGTTCTGCGTTCTCGACTAATTTCAGCTTTAATCTAAACAAATTAGCTTAATTTCCCCTCAATACAGTTCGCTGTTTGAGGGTGCCGCTAAACCTTTTATAAAAGAGCGCGGTCATTCCATTTTTATCACTATCAAGCACGGACATCTTTCACCCACCACCCTTCATCTCATACAAGGTAATATTGTAAAATATTCTCCGAAAACCAAACACTTTCAATAAAGACTTCGCAAGCATATTATTAATTTAAACAAACTTGTCTTCTTTCCTTTTCACTAAATTAAAACATTGATGCCCTGCTGGAACTGCGAGCCACATATGTGTCAGTGTTCCCATGGTCCATCTCCGCCGAGAGGAAAAATAACTAGCACATTACCATACAGTCCACTGTATCAAAACTCTGGTTGCTAAAGGGCATAGCATCCTTTGAGGAGTACTAAACACACATCAAAATTGCTAGATTCACCTGAAGCACGTATAACAGCCAGCCACTTTTACTGTGCCACCATCTGCATATTATCAATCAAAATCTTAAGCATTAGTAAAGGTACGTGGTTGACATTTCTTCACTTTCTTGCATATAT
>NW_023462897.1:0-16507 GCF_013731165.1 Rhagoletis pomonella | reverse complement strand
TCAGCTTTTAAATACTGATGCGATTATTTGGAATTTGAGCGGAACAGCTGATCTCCAATTCGCTTTGAGTGAGAGCGGTGTTTATACACTCTTTCTAACTGTCTGGAGAAATAAACTACCGATTTGAAATGGAGTGTGAGCCAAAACACTTCGCTCTTTCAAAGCGAATTGAAATTCAGTATATACATATGTTTTGAATCGCGGCGAAATGCATTAAAGCGACTTATGCATGCGTATAAACGTAGTATATGATGGTAAACTATACATCTTATGTATTTGGAAAACATTTACATATTTAGAGAAGCACTTGTTAAATAATGAAACTCAGTAAACTATAAAAAGCCAAATAAAGGTATCGCGCATTTGCTGCAAGGGTATTATAATCCAAAAAATCTAAAATTCGAGAAAAACAGCTTAAATTTTTTGGGTTTACACATATGTATACACATTGTAAAAATGCATACATATTTTGTTCTAGTGAGGCACTGGTCATCGGTAAAGCTACGAAATTTTGTACACAACATAAAAGAACATGTTGCGATCATTTCTGCTTACTTAACTCGATATTTTTTACAACGCTTTTAGCAACTTGCAATGTTGTATGTCCAGACCACCATATACTATAAATGTAGCAAAGCTATTTGTGGCAAATTCTATATATCGACCTAGTCTAGATATGAACCTCAAGGAGATACAATTAGAAGACTCTAGATGTCGCCCCGCCAGAAGAAGTTAAATATTGCGCCTAAATATATGCACTATTTATATACGTCACAGCGGAAATGGACGACACGCCATTTCTTTAAATGAAATAAACTGCTGCTATATGTATGTATGTAACTTTTGATTTTGAAATTTTAGCAAAAGTCATTACAAACAATTAATGACATTGAAAATGAAAAGCGTGGGGCGCATGTAATACACTTGAATTGATATGAAAAGTAACATATGTATGTATGTGGGCATATGAATAACGACCGCTTAAAATCGATCTCAAATTTGTACTTTCGCTGTAGAATGTTATGTAGTTTGACTATTGTCAATGAAATCGAATGCTTTGTACTGCATGCGCTCTACGTTTTTCGTTTTCAATGTCATTAATTGTTTATAATGACTTTTGCTAAAATTTCAAAATTAAAAGTTATCAAAAACAAATTCTGTGGGACTGAGAAATATTATTTTCTACTTTGGAGTCCATTTATAAAAGCGTTGTATATTAAAAAGTTTTTTATTTTATTTTATTTATTTTGGATTATGACACTCTTGCAGAGATGGCAGCGATTAATCATTGGTTAAATTAATCGATTATTTTTGTTAGTTAGTTGTGTTTCATTACTCGATTATTAATCGATTTATTGTAGAATAATCGTAAAAATATTTTCAAGAAATATGAATTCTGTTGTCTAAAATCCATCCATCGAACATTCTTTTTTGCTAGCTGTATCAACTTTACTCGACCCGAGATTGAAAAAATTTTGTTTTAAAAATTCGTTAGTACTGGCCTCAGTAAATAGCTCTTACGAAAGGAAAAAGTGTGCGCAGATGATCTCATGGAACCGGGTAGGGATTCGTCACTAGAATCAGTAAAAATGAGTTCGACCTTTGGACCCCTCATAAATCTCTCGTGAACAAACGAAGGCGAAAGGATGATGATTTGTGTCTCAAACAAGATGAAATGGGTTTTTATTTCAATTGTCAAGTCCTAGAACTAAAGCGGAGTATCACCGACGCTTGGGAGGAAATGAAAACTGTTTACCCAAAACTTTACGGACTTTCGAAAAAATACTGCAATTTCGTTGGTACCTCGGTGCCTGCTAGGGTTGCAAACCGTACTATATTAGATAGTATTGTACAATTTTTTCGATCGGCGTAATATATAGTGTTGGAGAAAATATAGTATGTAAAAATACTACATTTATTCAGTTATAAATATAAATATATTTCAGTAATTTGCAAGAAAAAATGAGTATAAAAGTGGAATACTGAAATAAGAATGTTAAATGAAATATTCTTGAAAGTAAAAGGACATAGTGAGTTTATAATCAAAAATAGCAACATATTGTTATAAATACTGAGAAGGAATTACCAAATTCACTTAAAATTACTTCATTTCTTTCAAACAAAGCTACTACCTCACTGATAAAAAATTAACTTTTGACTTATATTAACCCTTAATTAGGTACATGGGGTCAAGGCCATTTCTAGTTGAAAAAAAAATGTCCTGTAGTGCTTGGAGCACGCTGGCGCTCTTTCTAGCTTCATAACTCCCCACGGGGCACGTAAATTAGTCACGGTCGGAACATCGGAGTGTGTGTACACTGAAAATAAAATCTGCATAAATATAACGAAAACTGGCGTACATATTACGAAATTTTTCGTCATTTTTAGCCACGAAAGTTTTCGTTAACTGTACAAAACCGTTTTCGTACATACTACGAAAATATGAGACATGATATCTTTAGTATATTTAACGAATGCGTTCGGACGCTTTACTAAAAAAATTCGTAAAAATTCTTTGTTTTTTTACGAAATTTTTGTAAAATGCACAAACCTGCGCTTGTTGCTTTCATTTGCTACACTGTAAAAACCATAGTACGAGTTATAACACAACACTTTTATTCTATTTTTATCTTCAATTTTAAGCATTATTGTTTAACAAAATGTTTTGCAAAAATGCTTAACATTAATGATAACAAGTAAGAAAGTCGAACATTAAATACCCGGCGCAAGTATTAAATATATGTTTTTCACCTTTCCGAAAGCAACCGCTACTTGGTTAGCCGGGGTGCATGGTCGTAGGCAGGTAGGGGGGGCCCCCCTAACTTTCAAATTTTCCTTATATACATATATATAAAATAGTACCCTGAAATGCAAGCTTAATAGGGTCGAGCCCCCCCCTAAATTTCATTCTGGCTACGCCGATGCCGGGGTGTATCAATTTTGAGTAAATTTGCGTCCTTAAATAACGAAATATTGAAGTTTCAAGCATTTCTGAAATTTACCGGCCGTAATTTTAGTCCGATTTCAATAATTTTCATAATTTTTCTTTTATGTGGCAAGCACAATAACCTTACCGAGTTTGGTACAAATTGGTAAAACGGTTACCGAGATACATATATGTGATCATAAGTGGGCGGTGCCACACCCATTTTCCAAAATTTTGTCGTAGACGTATTTCTTGGTAAAGAATGGTTGCAAGCATAAATTTTGAATAAATTAGCTTTAATATTTATTTACTGATTTATCGAAGATTTCGTATTTCTCTAAATTGCCGTTATATGTGATGTGGGCGTGGTTTTTGTCTGATTTCGCCCATTTTCAATAGGTTGGTATTGATGGATAAGTGGAAACCTACATACCAAATTTCGTTTAGATATCTCAATTTTTGCTGGAGTTATCGTGTACACGGGCGGACGGACAGACAAACATGGGTTAATCGACTTCTCTATTCATTCTGAGCATTTGTGTATATGTCTATATCTATCTCGATTCGCTTTGGCTGTTACAAACAACCGTTATGTGAACAAAGTTAATATACCCTTGTGCACAAGTGCGCTCAGGTATAAAACAATATAATGAGAATATCATTGAGCTATGGTTTTTATAGTCTGTGAGTAAGCGTATACTTTCCTACTACTCCACTTTTACTACTTTTCTACTCTTTAAATAAAAAATGAAATATTTTCAAACTTGTTTAAAATACCAGACGTTGAAAAAGACAGAGTTGCAAAATAAGGGTGTTAAGGCGGATTCACCGTTCGTATCCGGACACTTTCTGTTAGTAATTTTACGCGATCCTTTGCCACTTTGGGCGCGTTCATAAGTCGTAGCTGTTGGGTAACCGTTGGCTGTTTCTCTTAGAAACGCACAGTTGAGTAGTTACGCTCAGTCTAACATTGGCAACTTTCCGCCATTTTTTCCAGCGGAAAATTTTTACGCTACCTGAACTCAACGTATTGTGCTTAGCCTAAACAGCTGATCGATAAGACTTACGCCGCTTATATTAAATTTAACGCCGCTTTGTTAGGTGGCAGTTGCAAACAAATTTTTTATATTTTATATTACTGACGTGATAAAGTAACTAAAATATTTTACAATAATACTACGTTTCTAAATATATGTTTTTAAGATGTTTGCTATATAATTTTACACTGTTTAATTCATTGTAACATTGAACGATTTTTTCAACACGGCGGCCGCTCAGTGTTGAATTCTAAATAGTATCGGCGCAACTATCTCTATTTGTTGCAATTTCATTTGTTTACATTTATCAGCTGTTCATTTGGCAGCATATTCATCAAGCCGTTTCTAAAACGTAATTGTTGGGTTCAACAGTTGCCAGCAGTTTCGTAGCAGATGAGCTAAACAGCTACATCTTATGAACGCGACCTTTGTCTCACTGAAACCGCGACAAAAATCTGTTGAACACTCTTTGTTCGAATTAAATTGATTTCGAGTTTCTGTGCGAACTACTTGATGACTCGGGTTGCCGCGTTCTCCTTAATATGCGTTTGCACCGAATCGCATGTGTTATTTACCCTCAAAATCGTATGTAGGCAACAATATCATCAGCTGTTTGCTTCAGAACAAAATAAAATGTGCCGAAGTGAACGGTGAACCGTACTTTAGCGCCCTTTCCGGCAAAAATGTTTTGATAGCAAATAAAAAGTTGTCCGGACACGAACGGTGAACCCGCCTTTAGTTTAGTATTTTGGCGGCTCGAAGTCAATTTAGAAAAATTTACGAAAACACAAGGTTTTTAGTCTTTTGTTTCCGATATATTTCGGTTACGCTTCGGTAACCGTCCTCAGGGCAAATTGATTTACACGTCCGGACTGTTTGACGTCGAGTTTGGTACACGTCAAAATACTAAATTACAAGTAGGAATGTCGCAAAACCCATCATTACATCGTTTGAGGTTTTATTTCATTACTTAGTAAAAAAACACATAAAATACTTTTGATCGGTTTTACTATGCAAATACTCCTATGCGGGGCGGCAATATCCCGTATGTTTGTTGGAAATAAACTTGTATGTTCAAGGATATTTGAACCATATATACACACATACTTATGTTTCTGTAGTTATTTTTATACACACATATTGATAAAACTTTCTTTTTTAGATGCTCGGCTACATAACTGTATTCATCACATTCGTAATCAAACCCATTATACGTTGCGTTTGCAAAAAAATTGACGGTATTTTAAAATTGGTTATATGTGACATGTTCTATTTCCTCATGTTTTTTGGAGCTGTAAATGTCTGGCGCGGAATTTGGAATCTACTAGATATATACGTATATCCTGGTAAGTATTGCAACTGTTCGTAATAAAAATCTTTATCCGGTGCCTCATTCGCGTTCAGTCGTCGTACGTTCATCGCAAGCATAAAGCTAAGCGTACACGGCACAAAAATCTCTCCAGAGTTAAACTAAAATATAAAAATTTCCCCTCTCAATTAAGTTTACTCGGTACAGCAACTCTAGGAGATAATCACCCAGCTAGAGTTAGAATAGAGAAATCTTAGCTTTTCTCTATCATGTACTCTACAGGCTGTATATCGATGGCTGGTGGAAGATCGACCTATCTCGGCAGCCAGTTCAAAAACGCCCTATCTCAGAAAACTTTTCAAGAACGCCCTACTTCAGAATTTGATTGAAAAACGCCCTTTTTCGGAATTTTATTGAAAAACACTATATCTAAGAATTTGGTTGAATAACGCCCTATCTCAGAATTCGGTTCAAAAACCCGCTATCTCAAATGAAAATACATTGAAAATAAGCTGAAATAGGGCGATTTTGATTCGGTAGCTGAGATAGGGCGCTCTTCAACTAAATTCCGAGATAGGGCGTTTTTCAATCAAATTCTGAAGTAGGGCATTCTTGAAAGGTTTTCTGAGATAGAGCATTGTTCAAAAATTTTCTGAGATAGGGCGATTTCGAACTGGCTGCCGAGATAGGTCGATCTTCCACTCAGTCATCGATATACGGTAGACGATTGTTACTTTTCCCCTAGAGTTAAGGCGGATCCCCACAGCATGCATATACGTAAGCGTGCGTTTCACAGAAAAAATTTAATATACAAATTTTTATGAAAGCACCTACATAGCAACGGATGGAAATGTAAAAAAATTTTAAGAATTTTAATTTCTAAGCGTAAATGTCAAACGCACGCATACGGATACGTATGCTATGGAGGCCCGCCTTTCTTGTATGTACCTTAGGGTGCCCATCGAAAATGATTTTTTTTGGAAATTTCAAGACCCTACCCCCTAATTTTATTCGTTTTTATGAGAAATATTATCGCCTATTTTTATAGATTTTTTAAAGGTCAGTTAGAGGTCGCGACCTGTCGATTTAAGTCAAAGAATACGAATTTGTAGATTTATGAGTTTTTGAATGACTACTTTTGGATACATAGGCCTTTAAAATGGCATATACAGGGCTGTTGTGGAAACCAAGCCGGATTTGCTCCATTGTCGGAATTCCAAACCAATTCCGATTTTAGAAGGTGCCACAGAATCTAATTGGATTTGGCTCTTTTCGAACATACACAAAACCCATATTCGAATCAGCTGTTTTGCTAAGTTCAATTCTTTTCAATTTGCATTTGTGAAGATTTTGACAAAGTTGTTGAAAAAATTAAATAAAAGTGAAAATTAAATAAAAAGCAATGGCCGCAGCAGTAGCAGCTTTTTTATTGATGCAGGAAGAAGTTTCTGAGAAGGTGAAACGGAAAATTTTAAGAGACCGCAGCAATCCGTTGGAGCTGCCAGAGTCAGCGTAAGTACATATCCTTTTTAAGCCCGACAATTTTAGTAACGCCTCAATTATCATACAGATTCATTGCACAATATCGCCTGAACAAAGACGCATTCATTATGGTGCTAGATATCGTAAAACCCCACTTGCCTGCATCTAGCATTCCACCATTGCTAAAGCTAGCGGCAGTCTTGCGATTTCTAGCAGAAGGTTCTTATCAGCGGTCGGTTGGGAATGACTCTGGCATAAGCCTAGGTAGAAGCACAGTGTCACTAGTTCTGAGTGAAGTGCTGAAAATTATGGAACGTTTAATTTGCCCTCGTTGGGTGAAGCTTACAATGGATAGCAATGAGAAGCTTAAATCGAGAAATTATTTCTACAGCAAATTTAAGATTCCCTCTATCATTGGCTGCATCGATGGGACACACATTAAAATTATAAAGCCTAGTGTGGACGAGCATTTATTTTTTAATCGCAAAGGATATTTTAGCATGAATGCTATGATTGTAAGTAATAACTATTTTGCTTAACGTGTTTTCCCCCAACTTGTTTCTACTTTCGTCTAAAGATATGCGACAGCGCTATGAAGATACGTGCGGTAGATGCTCGGTATCCTGGCTCCAGCCACGATGCATTCATCTGGAATATTAGTGACGCACGGCAAAGTTTCCTTAGGGAGTACGAATCGGGCGATCGAGCATCAAGACTTTTAGGAGATTGTGGATATGGCATTGAGCCCTTCCTTTTGACACCATATAGAGACGCATTGCACAACTCTAAAGAGTACAAGTTCA
The DNA here is from genome assembly GCF_013731165.1 of Rhagoletis pomonella. Taxonomy (NCBI): domain Eukaryota; kingdom Metazoa; phylum Arthropoda; class Insecta; order Diptera; family Tephritidae; genus Rhagoletis; species Rhagoletis pomonella. Next base: position 8,950 of record NW_023462897.1, on the reverse strand, counting down.
ACATGGCGCACTCTTCAGCTCGAAATATTGTGGAGCGTACTATAGGTGCGTTTGTTTATTTACAAATCCAAGATATTGAATTAAAATTAACAATATGCGTACATATGTAGGTGTATTAAAAAGCCGTTTTCGATGTTTATTGGGGACGTTGCACTATTCCCCGGAAAAAGTAATACAGATTGTCAACGTGTGCTGTGCATTGCACAATATCTGCAGAAGCTACAACATTAATCCTGACGAGGAAATTTCTCTCCAACCAAATGAGCCTGCTGTGGACAATGTTGTACAACCATCGAATCCATCGCTACAAAGTGAAGGGAAGAGAATAAGAGACGAAATAGCCAATAATTTGCAATAATTTTTCAAAAATTGGTTATTGAAACTAAATTATCTGTTTATTTCAAATGTTAACTTCAAAGTACCTGAGATGTTACAAATATACTTACATAAGTGTCACGTGTGTTTATACATAAAGCTGTGGTCAAAGATTTAGCACCAAAATTCAAAATAATATTGTTTGGAACTTACGTTTAATTATTTATTTTTAATAATATTCATTTAAAATGTAAATAAATCTATAACAAAAAGCACATCAATAAAAGATTAAACGCTTGCGGAAGTTTCACAAAAATTTAATCAAACTTAAAAAAATTGTAAAAATTACAAACTTTTTAATCAGAATTTTTAGACAATTTTTGGGTACGCAGTCTTGTAGCCCATTAAATTCTTATTATAATTAGTCTTATAAAGTGCCAAATTCTAGTCCCTAAGAACTAAATTTTTTTTTGCCAAAAGTGTTGAGCATTTTCTTCCATATAATGCTTGAACAAAATCTACTTTTATATGGAAGCAAATGCTCAACACCTATTAACTTTTATTTATGTGGTTTTTGTTATAGATTTATTTATATTTTAAATGAATATTATTAAAAAAAAAAATAAATAAACGTAAGTTCCAAACAATATTATTTTGAATTTTGGTTCTAAATCTTTGACCAAAGCTGTACATTGTATGTATGTACGAGTATATGTACATAAACAATAAAAACTCTTAAATTTTTTCTTATACTAAGAACGCAAGGTACGGTTTACAACGTTTAAATACTCTTATTATTTAAATTGAGATCACTAATAAATAAGCTGTCTTTATTCGGGAAAAATGAATTCTTCAGTCAATTAATTATTCATTTACCCAAGATTGCGATAAAGCCAATCATCACTTGAATAATACACCCCGTTGCTAAATTTTCAAATTATAAACTATATATGTACATACATACATATCGCACACGATCTTCAAAAGTGACACAACTCAAAATTTGGCATTTTCGAAATAATGCACTAAAAATGTACACAGAGCTTTTATTTACCTTTCAGCAAAAGCTGTAGCAAATTTTTGTTATAATTTGTTGAAAAAACCTAAGGTAAAGTCCTCCTTGCCCATATGATTAGCGGGTGTATGAATTAGCCCCCACTGAATTAACCCCCACCGGGCAAAATGACTTAAGCCCCACCAATTTTACAACGAAATTAAAAATGGCGGAAAGTGGGGCTAAAGTCATTTTCGTGGGGATTAATTCATTTTTTTTCGTGGGGATTCTGTCATTTTTGGTGGGGAAAGATTCACTGAGACATTGGTGGGGCTTAAGTCATTTTGCCCGGTGGGGGTTAATTCAGTGGGGGCTAATTCATACACCCATGATTAGCATGTGCTAAGAAATAGTTTTTCGCCTTTTCTGACGAACGTGTAATTTTGAGTTGTGTCTCTCTTGAAGACGGTGTGCGATATGTACAGAAGCTCACAGCCAAAATGATAAACCCGACAAAATGTTTATTTGGTTAATATTCACTAAATTTTTTATGTACATAGTACAACGTCAAAAACCATAATAACCAACATTCAAAACTTTGTACAAAAAATGGAAAAGTCGCAAATTTGATCACATGTTTTAGAAATATGTCAGGTATGCAGTCTTGCATTAAATTTAAGTGTAGTAATAAGGTGCAAGTTCAGCTGCTAAGAAAAACTTAGTGAATATTAACAAAATAAACATTTTGTCGGGTTTATCATTTTGGCTGCGAACCATTGCCTATGCTTGTAGGTACATACATATATATGTACATATGTTTAAAATGCAAAAAATATGAAAAGCTGGGAAAAGGAACTATTTAAAACAAAATAAGGTATTTAAAGTATTTGAATAATGAAAATATTATCAATGGGGCGCAGTAATATTCAAAATTAAGTAGATATTTAAAGTTAGATGTAGCTCTTTTGACCGATAACCCATTAAAATTTAAGCCAAAAAGCTGCAACTAACTTTAAGCATCAACTTAATTTTGACTATGAATACACTCCAATCGAATTCGAATAAATTCGTTTGTGATAAAGGATTATATTCCGTTTTGATTAGTGAAAAATTAAAAGTAATTCGGTAAGTTATTAAATTTTTAACTAAAAAATTAAGCACACAACCCTAGTTATAACCATTTAGTTGTCTTTGGAAATCAAATTTTTTGATGCTGATGTCTAGTCGCTGTTTTTCTATTTGATTCTTTTCTTCCATGACGGTTAATATTTGCGTACAACATTCTACCATGTCTTCGACTGCTCGATGAATATGTGTAAAACTTTTTGCGTTTTCATTGCCAATTTTTATTAGCTCATCCAATTTCTCATTCATTTCCATTTTTATTTCGTTGTCCTCTTTCAAAAATTTTTTTAAACTCTCTGCTGTGCTCTCCACTCTTGGCCTTTTTGGAGTGCTTCCAAGGCTCCATTTGTCGCTTTGATGACGTTGACGGAATATCGCTGTTCGTTTCATCGAGTACTTCTTCGATAAGGTCATCTGAAGGTTCGACGTGACCAATTGCAACGCCTGTAACACCATAAACTGAACGTTCAATTCCACATATACGGACGATTGATTCTTCCAATTGCGTCAGTTGATGTTTAGTGAAGGGCCCACCACCAGTCGCTCGAGCTTCATTTTTGTTATGTGATAATTTTTTTCTTATCTCACTTTTCCATTCAGTCCATGCCTAAAAACAATAAAATAGTAGAACTTTCATTGGGGCTACAATATGCAATATACCTTCTTCCACCCATTAGCGTCCTTTTGGGGTGGGCCTGCGCTATTTAAAGAATTTGACAGTTCTTGCCAAAGAGCGTTAACGAGTGCCTTATCTCGTTTTGTGTAGCCCTTAGCGATGTCGGGGTTATTTTCCATAAACTCCACGATTATGGAATTTTGAACGCTATTCTTGTGTTTTCCCCTAATATTAAAATTTAAAATTAATGTTTCTATGAATTATTGATTAATATACTCACATAAAGCAAAATAAGAACCTGCAGAATGCGAAATAACAAAACGAAAATACAATTCTGACAGCGATGTACTGCTTGGTTTGTTTCCGATAAGCAAACCGATAAAATTGGTTCCTATGACACAAAAAACCGACTTTATTTCCGATTCGAACATAAAACCGATAATATCGGAATGCAAGACACCAATGGGAATTTTTCATCGGTTTCAATTCCGATTACGATAAAGGTCAGATTCTACAACAGCCCTGATAATAATCTATTTTCGGACTTGGCCTGTTGGGATTTTTTATCGGGTAAAATAAAAAAAATAAAACCCTAATTCTATTAATTTTTTAAATTTTGACCATCACAATGTGTATGCCAAATTTCGTTGAGATCGGTTAAGTAGTTTTTGAGATTCACGTATGTATATGTTATAAGTGGGCGGTGTCACCCCCATTTTCCTAAAATTTTTGGAAAACCAAATTTTTTGCTGAAGAGCGATTGTATATATCAATTTTGAATAAATATTGAAGAATTCCTTAGCCACACTGCTCAAAAAATCTGAAAGTCCGGTACATACACAATATTAATTCAAGGCCGTATTTCAGAAAAGTCGACTTACTTCGACCATTTTTATGCGATTGCAATAAATGAGCTATCAGTTTATTTAGAAAAAAATTTAATTTTAGACAGTACTACATATTTTGAAACAGTGGAAATTATCGATGGTTAAAATTAAAAAAAAAAATTAAGAGAAATATGAGTTTTTTTTTTTATTTTAACCGATAAAAAATCCGAACAAGACAAGATTACACTGTAGAGCACTCGGCTGGGTATTGGACCAAACCAACTTTTTTAAGAGATTGATTCATAAGTAAAAAAATTAATTTCTCCGTTTTTCGAAGTTAGCCTTCAATATCGAGATATGGGCTTTCGAAGTTCGAAGTTGGACCTTTGTTAAAAAAGTATTTTTAATTATTGCATGTAAAAAGCAAAAAAGTAAAAATACAGACGTGGTCTGCCATTTGCTCTTATTTATATGGTATATAACTTTTTTTGTGAAAGCTTATATTATTGCTATAACGAGTCAAAAGTCAGACCCTCGAAAAATTTAAAACTTAATATTTCAGAAAATTTTGAACTGATTTTTAAAATATTCATATCGTTGTAAAGGTGATTTAACCCCCTTTCTTGTGCAATGCACATTTGTTTACTTCGTATATAAAACTTTGAGAAAAAACACATTTAAAAGAAAAAATACATTTTTTTGTATAAAAAAATATTTTAAACGAAAAAATTAGTAACCGATTCTCAACAAATTGGTATAGTTGTAAATGCGATTAAACCCCCTTTACTTTGATATGCATACTTGTATACTTCGTGAATAAAAATTTGAGAAAAAACACTTAAAAGGAAAAATCATCTTTTTTCTTATCAAAAAATATTTTAAACAAAAAAATTACTCACCGAATTTTTAAGAATTAACATCGTTGCCAAGGCGATTAAACCCCCTTTCGTCTAATGTGCATATTTTTATACTTCGTATATTACAATTTGAGAAAAAACACTTAAAAGGAAAAATTCGAACTTTTTATTATAAAAAAAATTACAAAAAAAATACTAAATTGTAATCTAATTAAATAACGTATATAAACAAAATAAATAATTAATAGTGTTTTAAGCGTTAAATCTTCCTTGTCCCCCACAGCCCTGTTAAAATAAAGCAAAAGTATATGTAACAGAAGTCTAAGGCATACAAAAATATAAAAACACCATGGTTTTTGGTTTTTTACATTACAGGTTATATGTATGTATATAAAACTTAAAGGTAATTTTCTGCTTTATTTAAACAAAGTATTCAATTGTGTTACTAATTAGTAATTTTTTTGTTTAAAATATTTTTTATACGAAAAAATTGATATTTTTTCCTTTTAAGTGTCTTTCTCCAATTTTTATATAAAAAGTATACAAATATGCATATCAGAAGAAAGGGGGTCTAATTCCCTTTGCAACGGTACCAATTTTTTCAAAATCGGTTCGTAAACAATTTTTTTTTTCCTTTAAATGTGGTTTTTCATAAATTTTTATAAACGAAGTTTATAAATATGCATTTCGGAAGAAAGGGGTTTAACCGCCTTTACAACGATACTCATTTTTTAAAAATCGGTTTGTATTTTTTTTTGTTTAGAATATGTTTTTTTATAAAATAAAGGTATTTTTTTCTGTAAATGTGTTTTTTTTTATTATTTTTATATACGGTTAGCCGGCCACGGATGCGCGAGGCTTTGCCACGCGCTGAATGTATGCATATGTATGCAAATTTACGTATTTGGAGAAAGAAATCATATGTCATCATGTACTTCGTTTATTGTATACATAAAAAATATTGTCTGTGTTTTGTCTAAATCCGTTCAGTAGCGTGGTTAAAATATCTCGCCTTTCCCTTACACTATGTATAGAAGATAGTAATTTTAAATAGGTGGCAACCCTACTATAAAACTTTAAGTTTTTGTACATGCGAAGGCCATGCACTTTCATTTGGTATCTTATTTTTTTTATCCAACGAATGGTAAAGACCTTTAGTTTTCAAACAGGTGGCAATCCTACTCAGAAAAATAATACATTATTACACATCCAGAGGCTAAGTCTTTTCGTTTGACAGTGACGGTACAGAACTGATGCCTACGCTTATTATGATTGAATATGGTAATTTTATTAACAGGTGGCAACCCTATAAAAAAAAAAATATTAGTGCTTTTCTAGAGGCCAATCCCTTTCAATTGACACCTCATCTTTTGTAATCCAATGAACGGTGCGGATCTTATAGTTTTTTAGACAGGTGGTAACCCTATTAAAATTCTAAGTAAAAAGATCCCTCTACTATCGATACAGAGTATATTACAGAAAAACTCCTCAAAATCCGTTCAGTAGTTTTCGAGATTACCGCGTACAAAAAATCTCGACTTTCCTTTATACTATGTATAGAAGTATGCAAATATGCATATCACAAGAAAGGGGGTTTGATCGCGTTTACAACAATATCAACCATCTAAAAAGCGGTTAGTAATTTTTTTGTTTGAAATTTTTTTTTTATGTATTGTAACGTAATGTATTTTTTCATTTAAATGTGTTTTTTTCTAAAATTTTTATAAACGAAGTATACAAATATGCATATCGGGAGAAAGGGGGTTTAATCACCTTTACAACGTTATAAATAAAAATTGTTTGAAATATAAGGAATTTTTTTTTCGAAGACCTGAAATTTGACCCCTTATAGCACCTGTAATATAAGTTTGCACAAAAAAGTTATATACCATTTATATAAGAGCAAAAGGAGGACTACGCCTGTATCTTTAGGTTTTTGGTTATTTACATGCAATAATTAAATATAATTTTTTACCAAAGGTCCTATTTCGAACTTGAATGGCCCATATCTCGATTTCGGAGGAGGCTAACTTCGAAAAACGGAGAAATCACTTTTGCACCTATGATTTAATCTCTTAAAAAAAATTGTTTTGGTCCAATACCCAGATAAAAAGTTGATATTGCCGTACAGTGTTATTATAAACTATTTTAAAGGCATGTATATCCTATTCTCAGATCATATTCGATCTTTGAAGTCGAGTCAAAAATAGTCATCCAAAAACTCGTAAACCTACAAAACCATGTTTTCTGACGTAAATCGACAGGTCGCGACCTCTAAATGACCTTTAAAAAATTTATAAAAACAGGCAATAATATTTCTCAAAAACGAATAAATTAAGGGGATAGGGTCATGAAATTTCCAAAGTAAAACATTTTCGATGGGGCAACCTACATTTTACATATGTATATCAAAGTCACGATGTAGAAAATAAAGCTGACGCCATCCACGGACCGCCAACCCTACGTCGATTTGACAGCATCCACCTGTTCGCTGATGTGGTTTAAAATTCATACTTGCCGAATTTTAACATCCCACAAATCAGATCTTGACTCGCTCAAATTTTTTCTTTACGCCAACTTAATTTAGCACGTTTTAATGTCATAGCCATTTGAAGTTCTTTTGCAAGACTTTACCATACGTCTCCGTAGAGCAAAAGCTCTATTTAACTTGCCAAATAGAGCGTAAAGCTGGCGTAGAATTTTCGATCTAGTTGCAATGGACTGTGAACACGGCGAAAAACTCTCGCTAAATAACTCTCACGTAACAGTGTAGGTGAGTCTCTCCTAGAGCTTTATTGAGTGTTTACAAGTCTCCGTGTACACTTAGCTTAACACTTATAGTCTAAGGCACGGTGCACATTAGAGCGATACGATATGCGATGCGATATGCGATATGCGATACGATACGCGATGCGATATGCGATACGATACGCGATGCGATATGAAATGCGCGCAGTGCACATTAGAGCGATGCGATACGCGATGCGACATGCGATGCGACACGCAATACCATTTGCGGTATGATAGCTACACAAACGTTTGTGTCCTTATAAGCTTGTTAATGAGTTAAATGAGTTGCTTCGCAACCGAGTTTAGACCTTTCGAATGATGGGTCTATGTTTATATCTATACACGTTTAAAAAATTCAAGAGAAAAGTATGTTTAATATCGAGTAAAACTGATGTTTATTTTTACAAAGTCGGCTAAAAATTAAATGAGATATTCAAATTCTCATGACAAATTATTTCAGAATATTGCGTTCACTACAAGGAGAAATCGGTGAAAGCTGAATTAAAAAAAAGGTTAAGCAAAAATTTTCGAGTTGTATAGCCAAAAATATTCTTTTTCTTATGAAAGGTTGAATAACTTTACCCCCATTTTTTAAAGTAAAAATCACTATATATTAAATGTTAATTTTGCATCAATTCAGGAGTAATATAGTTTCTTTATAAAATAGTGCGTGAAAACTTTGCCAAATTTAAAAATATACGAAAAAAATTAACACAGAAAATACACACAGATCTCTTAATTCATTAATTCGAAAGGTCTTAACTCGGTATATGGTCAACTGAGTTACAAGCTTATAAGTGCGAAAAACTGGTTTTTTAACAGTAAATCAAGATTGTGTGTGTGTGTGACAAAAATTTCGTATCTCGATTCTTACTTCACTCGGCAAAACCTACCTGAAAAATAACATGACTTACCAGGTATTTTTACTTCATTATTTTTTGTAGCATTGGGTTATAGAGCACAAAAATTTATACTGTTCAAGAAAAAAAAATATTTAGAAATATAACGAATAATCCAAAATAATTACCTACACACATATATCATTTTTTAGTATTTGTTATTATATCTGTTTTCTTCTTTTAATGGTAAATGGGATGATTACTTCTTAATTGTTTCTAAATACATTAATTACTATTTATTTGAATATTTGAAATAAAATAGTTAATCATTAACATTTAAACAAACACCAAATCTTTTTTACTATTCAAAATCAAATATAAATAGGTTTAAAATTATTGGATTCTTAAAATTTCTCTTTAAAGATGTGAAAACAAAGGCAAATAAACCATCACGAAAATATTCTTTTGTGCATTTACCTGTGTCCTTGACCTCAGACACTATATTTCTCCATGCCAAACTAGTCATGTCTGTTCTACAGCAGCACTTCCCCGCCCCTACCTGGCTACGCCCATGCTTGGATTATAGC